>NC_089794.1:18520102-18660102 GCF_040412425.1 Macrobrachium rosenbergii
CGGCCACGTAGTAGTTGTGGCAACACTGTGGGGGT
This sequence comes from Macrobrachium rosenbergii, assembly GCF_040412425.1. Classification (NCBI taxonomy): domain Eukaryota; kingdom Metazoa; phylum Arthropoda; class Malacostraca; order Decapoda; family Palaemonidae; genus Macrobrachium; species Macrobrachium rosenbergii. Next base: position 18,520,138 of record NC_089794.1, read on the forward strand.
GAAGTGTACCTAATGTAACAGATGGTGTCTCAAGAAATGCTCAGGTTTGCAGTCTACATGGAATAAGAATTTTTATGCGAGAGATGTTTTAGAAAAGCAAATTGGGAAGAGATTGGATGTGATAAATGCAAGGTCTTCTCTACTCAGCAACAGAAACCTGGTGACTGACAAGGAAAATGGTAGATTTGGAATTTGTTACAGTAGAATGTTTAAATTTATGGCTGGGGTGCAGTCAGAAGATCATATTACAAATGAGGAAGAAGTAGAGAGATAAGTTATCAAGAAGCTGGAAAAAAGTGAGGTTATTTGTTAAGTGTTGGGAAGGGATTAGGAACAGTTGGTCAGAAAAACAGTAGATATGGAATAGCAGGATAAAGAACTGTAGTAAAGTCCTGGAAAGAATGGAAAAAGGAAAAGATTGAGACATAGACTTAATAGAGTTCATGCAGAAAGAGAACAGGATAAAAGAGAGTGGAGAGAACTCATTATGCGTCTAACCCCACAAAGGGAAGGTTTTATGTAAACACATTCTTCATGGTCCCATGAACACACAGCAGAATTTTATAGCCAGGACTCTCAAGCCAGTGGTACATTCCAGCTCAGATTCTTTTAAAGCAGAATAAGAGTGCCCTGAAGGTTCACAAAGCGGAGTCCAGTTTGGATCATTGCAAATACTGAAGGCATGTTAACCCAAAATGGCCTAATTCAATTACAGTTACTCTTGTTAAAATGCATTTGCAAATCTTAAACTGAATCATTTCTTTTGTCTTTGTAAAGTTGTAAATGTAATTTTTTCAAGGCCAATGGCTGCTAGAGTTTGCAGTTTTGTTTGTGTTCTTTAATATGGAGTCCAAGGTGAATCCCCTTAAAAGTAAAGGCTAGATTAATTTTGGCCATCAAACCATTTCACTGAATACCAGAGTCAGGTCTTGGTAATATGTTAAATACAGAAGTGAAATATTACTTAGTGGTAGTGGTCTGGATAACATCTTGGTGGCGTGAGAATTCAGTGTTTATTGGTGGGAATTGTTAAAGTGACAATGATTACCTATTTGAGCAGTTTTGGCTTGAAATGTGTTTTACTAGTACCATTGAAAATTATGTGCAAAAATTCTGTGTACCAAAAGTATATTTAGACATTGTAATTTTCAGGTATTTGTGTCGATGTGCTTGAAAGTTATTTTTTAAAACGGAACACTAGCAGATGGTAATCATATTTTCATCAGCGCCGTGAAGACCTGACAAATTTATAAGGGTCATTTACAAGAAGTGTGGGCATGTTTAACTTCAAAACACATACTCCTTTTACTCAGCAGGTTAGATATTGTATTGATTAATGTTTAAGTAATTTCTGCAAAACTTGATTATGCTTTTTTCTAGAATTTTGTATTAATTTGAAACCTTTTTCTTTCAGGGTTGTTATTAAAATGGAGGGGGATTTGGGGACAATAACACTTCCCCAGCCATGCACAGAGCTCCCAGATATTGCTCAGTTTCTGAGCATTTACATGTCAGAGGAAGAGAGTATAGCTCTTCAGGAAGGGAAACAACCAAGTTCAAACATCCAGCATAGTGTCTTCAGCGTTGGTGAAATGCTTCCGTCTGCGTCACCTACCAGAGATGCAGATTTTAGTATTATGTCTCTTGTTGGACCAGGTCCAACTATTAATACACTTAGTAAGTGCTTCTTATTCATCAAATATATTTTGTGCCATTATATCTTGTAAGATACTGTAGCCTATATGTTTTTGTGAAGTATCACAGAATTTCGGATGTGCTGTTCAAGAAGCAATATTGTAAACAACGAGATTTTGAGTAATTTCCAGTACGTCATATTATGTTTGGGAGCAGATAAAACTTTAGAGTAGAGTAATTCTTGTGAGAACTACAGCTCCAGTACAACTAGTATCATTGTATGCTATGCTAGGCATCACTGATTATGGCAATCGCAATATTCTCTGTTACTCATCTTAGACTGTGGGCCAATTCTGTACAATAGCTTTCACATTGCTCTTATACTAATGTTGCACTTCAGCTTCTGCAAAGGCTGAATTGAAAGCAGCTAATGTGTACTGTAATTGGTAAAGGGGTCACCAATCACAGTAGTTAACTCATTGATAGATTACAAGGTTAATGTTATCTGCTTTGCCTTTTGCTGGGTTGGTGAGTTTGATTTTCTCTTGCCAGGCTCTGGAACTCTTTTGCTCATATTTTTAGACTCAAAGTTTTTCTTTCTTTAAGAGGCCAGCTGATTGCTACCTTTTGAGGTTAGATAACACGCATATTTGTCTTTTTACTTTTTGTGTGTCCTTTGGACTTGGGCAGGTAAGGGCACTGTCTTGCCCACCCAGTGTGTCATAATAAGCATATCAAAGGTTTGTAAGGGCTTGTATTGGATGAATTCATACAAAGTTTTCTAAAAAAGCATAATGAAACATGTCATATTAATTACATTTGTTATGCTTTTTGTAATCATTTCCTGTCAACAAGGTTTTCAGGTAATTATCCTCTATCCTATTTAAACAAAGTAGGATCTGGGTGTCCTTAGGATAGATTTTAGCAATGGTTTCTGGCTATTAATCAAGCGGATGGTCTGTTTCTAATTATTAAAATGTCAAGGATGTGGACATTAATCTTTAGCATAAGGCAAATTTTATGGTTTATATTAAGAGGAGAAATTATGTTAGGGGCTTTAATTTATGTTTCTTGTGTTTGTTTTTATCACATTAATTATGGTATAATTTTTCCTCAATCTTGTTTTTCATCGGCAGTTACTATAAACTTTTTTTTTCCAAGCATTAAGAAAACCTCCTGTCTGACATTTTGTGTGACCATTGGAATAGCTTACTCAAGGAATAATGTTTTTATGGGTAATTCATCACACCATTTTGAATACAATCTTGCCTACTATATACTGTACTCTGGACTGTCTAAATGGTTGTTGACTTTCACTTGCTCACAGTCCTCCTCTTGCATTTTCCTTCCTATCCATTCCCTTCGGCCTGTTTTTTCTTAGCTCTGCAACTCCTTCATCTTGTTGCGGAATCTGCAACTCCTTCATCTTGTTGTAGATTCCGCCACTCGCATAGGAACAAATCATTTTGGGTGAGCCGTGTGAGACTAGGTTTTGTTACTCGGTGGATATGTCATACTGCGTAATGATAATGATAAATGCATTATCTAGTTTCATGCTTGGATCTGCTTGTTTTGGCATATCTACTGTTTTTTGTTAATATTTTGAAAGTTTGCTTAAACTTTTAACATTTCAGACCTCCCTGTGATGCTACAAGCTTAAAATAAGAACCTAATGTATTACCGCTGTTTAGTTACATTATTCTTGGAATATTTCTGTTACTGTGGGAACAAACTGGACAGTGAAGCAGATAGTGAGAGGGCAGTAAGAAAGAGTTGCAACAGCATGGATGAAATGGAAAAGGATTGCTGTACTATAGGTAAATATAAATATTTCAGTAGTGAACTGATTTGTACAAGACATGAACTGCTAAGTAGTGCTTAAACATCAGTTGGCACTTTTGAAAAAAGCCTAAGATTCAAGGTTGTAATGTGTTGAGATGATGTGCATGTGAATGTTGCAGAAAGATGCAATGCCCTGATGCTGAAAAATTACTGAGATCTCAAGGATTGAGTTGATTCAGTCATGTGATAAGGAAGGGAATTGAGCAATGAGTCTGAAAAGTTGTAGACGTGGAAGTGGTAAATGATGACCAGTGGGAATTCATAGAAAGTAATAGAGAAAAGGTATTCATAGAGGAAGCCTTAGATGTGATATTCAAGCAAAAAGCATTGAAGGTAAAAGGCATTTGGGAGAGCTCATTTCATGTGTAACCCAATAAAGGGAAAACTTAATGCAAAAAGCATTAATGATGACGATTCTTGTTCCTGATTTGAGTGTGAAATGACAATTTCACAAACAGTGGCAAACAGTAATGTTTGTTTCCAAGTGGTCATAAACTCTGCAGTAAGGTATCAAGATGGGTTGTGCACATGAGAAGGGCAGAGTAGCAGGTAGTGGTAGATACAAAAGTGGCAGTAAGCCAACTTATGAGAAAGATGGGAAGATCTAGAAAGGGGGGAATACATGAGAACTTTGTCCTAATGGGAATTCAGGCACAAAGTAAACAAGAGAGAAAATTTCTGAGACAGTTCACCGGGCATCTAACCCTGGGTGTAAAAATGTGATAGTGGTAATTGTTGTTTTATGGTGAGGTATTAGTCCATATGCAATTATTGTAGCAATCTTCATATTTTTACTCATTCCAGGACCTGTTGGGGAGTGTGAACAGGAACTGTCTGCTCTTGACAAAAGTGTTCTAACAGTTTTGAAAGACAATAGTGGTGAGTACTGTAGCCTATGCCTTTCATTATAGTCACTTGTTTCAGCTTTAGTGCGCTAACCTTCAACTATAGTACTACAATGAAGTCTTTGGTATTATAGTTACTCATTACAGCCACTGCAACAGGAATGTAATGCATGATTTTTTTTAACACAAGTAAGTGTCGTGACGAGAACCTTGAACCTAGAAATCAGTGCAGTTATATGAATAAATGACGTTTTCCTTGCGATGGCACTAATTTTGATGACTGCTGTAAGCTTTTCCTCTATTTTTATCATTTTTATGTTTGTGAGGTATCAAGCACTGGTAAGAATTTGATATTTCGGTAACCAAAAAGCAGGTTTGAGTGATAAGCCTCAGATATATTGGTTATTTCATCTCAACCTCATTACTCATATTTGCCTGTATTTGTACTTGTCTTTGTTTCCAGACACTGCATTCTTTTAAAAAAAACACTTAGCTTGGAGCATGTGCCACTTGGATTCTCAATTACCTGTCAGTTACCTGCCTCATTTCTTGTTTGTGTGTGCAGAGTTGTTGACAACTGTAAAAAATTTCTCCAGACTGGTTTCTTCTCTGAAGGATCACCTGTATTCATCACCAACCCATATATTTCTCTAATTTCATTCGTGTGTGCATTTGCATTCCACTTTTGCATTTAATATGTGATATTAAGAGAATTCTGCACCAGTTGCTAATTGTAAACATGTAAATCATCATTTCTGTAAGAAATTGCTTTGTTGCATCTCTTTGCAGTTGTTTCAGTGTTTTTCAGGCGAGTCAGTTATATGAAGTGCTCGCTTCAAGATATGGAGAAGCACCTATTTTTAAGAAAAACGAAACAGATTGACAGAGTCAAAAGGATGCCACTACTAACTACCATTTAAAATTATATCCCGTTTCTTTTCCCCCCTTGACATGACATAAGAAAAGAAAAACTGTCATTACCTCCATGGTTTGAATGGCAGTGTGATTCCGCAGTAATCTAGAAAACATCTAAAACTACAAAAGAAATAATCATTGGTTTTCAGATGACTGATGTTTAAAGAGCTGTCAAAACCACGAATCAAAGTTTTTGCATATATGTTGTTAGGTCAGTTTAGGAGTCTTTTCAACTGCAATTACTGTATACCAGTTCCCTTTACCCCTTGATTTGTAAGACAGGCAGAATTCCAGAGTCCTCAACATCTATGTAATGATAGTAATACTGTACAGTATTTAAGAATAACATGAAAATATTGTCTTACTCAGTCCCACCTTGGTTATAGAAAACAAGTTCAGAATGCACACAAACATTTGCTGAACTGTAATGATGACAGGAACATTGAACAATGTAGTAGTAAGAAGAACACAGTGATAAGGATAATAAAAAATTCCCATCCCTGTTTAATTTTCAAGGCATTAAAAATAAAATTGTTTAAAAATCAGAAGTATAGTAATGCCAGGTTATAAGAACCGTACACACAAATTATTAGATTTCCATTCTCAAAATGCACCAAAACATCATTGATAATAACTATTACAATAAAATAGGACATTGTAATACTGTACTTAGATTAATAATAATAAGAATAAGTAAAAAGAATAAGAAATGTAAGAATGACAATAAAAAGAAAAAGAGTGCTGGTAAATGTGACATTTTGTACAGCTGTAAAATTGCTGAAGAAGGCAGTGCAGGGGAAAAAGAGGAGTCAAAAATATTTGCAACATCTCCAAGCCTTTCTGGATTAGCAAAGATCTTGCTGTAGTAGTTCCTGTTGGAAAAGGAAATGATGTAGTTGAGATTATCATGCAAATCTTGAGCACTTTTTTTTATTAAAAGGAATAAAGATAGAGCATTACTGAGGGTTTTCCATAGTTTTGCTAATGTGAGTTTTATATGAGAATGATAATGACACACTCCCAGGCATCACCCTCAATTTGTGTGACTCCTTCATCTCATTATAATCATCCTTCATGCTATTGTCCTTATAACCAAAGTGGAGTGTATGGTGTTCTGTCACTGTTATTTCAATTCTCAGGAGCTAAAGGTTCAGCTACAGACATTATAGGAGGTACTGTAGTAGTTTTGCAATATCAGCATATTCACGTACAGTATTTATTTTTACCCCCGCCCCAGTTATCACTGAATAACACTAAATTCTCATCAGCCCATTTATTTACACCTGAAATTACCTCAGTGGTTTCACTTACGACTGTTACTTCTGCTTGCATGTATCATTGCTTCTTGACTCTGAAGGTTACAGATACCCAGATTGAAATTCATTTCTCGCTATAATCTGGTTCGGATTCCACAATAAACTGTAGGTCCTGTTGCTAAGTAACCAATTGGTTCTTAGCCGTGTAAAATAAGTCTAATTCTTCAGGCCAGCCCGAGGAGAGCTGTTAATCAGCTCAGTGGTCTGGTAAAACTCAGGTATACTTCATGTTCAGTGCTTTCACTTGTAAAAACAGATTCATAGAAAACTTGGTGATAAAAAGGGGATCTATTGCAAATTAAAACAAGGCCAAGGCAGTCTTGTCATCAGGCCTTGTGTTAACAGACCACCGCATAATCATCTGATCATTTCAGGTCCCCTATGCTCCTCCATGGTTGCCTTTATTGTGCACCATACACACCCATGTGTCAGAAAAGGCTCAAATATTTCTGCATTGCCCTTAAGCATCTCACAGACATACCATGTATTTTCTTTTATGTTGCAAAGTCTGATGCTAAATTTATTGTAAAGAACTTTTCTTACAATAGCTCTTCATCCCCTTCTCAACCAAGGGGTCTTTCGAGCTCTGTAATCTAAGTGCAAGTCGTAATGGTTGTGGATGTCAGGTTCATTAGTCAGAAATATGTGTTAGGGCCCTTGGCATACATGTCGTTTGATGCAATAACTAGAAGGCTCTTTGTGGTCTCTCACAGTTATTGCATATTCCACTTGATCTAGGTTGGTGGTTCTCTCTTTCCGTGATCATCAAGAATGATTTTGCCTATGTCGGTTACCTTTTCGAATGCATTGCTCATGATCTCCTCCAATACCTTAAAAATTTTCAAGGCAGTCCTATCTACAACCCACATGTTGGCCTTATTTCACTGTGTGCTTTAAAGTAAGCCTCCTGAAGTTCTTGCATACTTTAAATTCTTTTCAGTGATTATCTCTTGCCTGAAATCAAGTTATTCTTTGCAGTATGGCATAGCCATGTGTTAAAGTCTGCCACTTTCTTTCATTTTGTCATAGAAAACTGTGCTGTTCCTTTGCAATTTTCAGCTTTAATGTCACTCTGTTTGATATAAAACTCAGTTAGTTTGTCAGACACTCTCTTATCCAGCTAGAACCTCATGTTGTTGTAAGAATGCTGGAAGTGGCCAAAAAACACAAAGAAAATAAAGCTGAATAAACTGTAGATGCTAATTTAAGACTCGGTGGTTGAGCTGATGGTGGTGATGCATAGCCGTGCTCTAAATAGCTCTTTGAGCCTGGTGTGGCTCTGCTTGGCTGCACTGTTTTTACTCTGTTCCTGTTCTTTAGCAAAATACAATCCAAAATGGCAGAGCTTGTTACTGAAAACTCCACATCAGGATTTCTTACAAATCTTTATTTTGGAAAAAGGCCAAGTAAAATTGTGAAAGAGGATAAAACATGAGTAATTCTTGCATCACAGAAGATTGTTCAAATAATTAAATATCAAAAATTGAAAACATCCATGAAGATGATTACAAAGTTTGTTGTCACAAACTAGACACGTAAAAAAAAAGAGGTTCTTTCCCACCTGGAAACAAGGTCCATTGGTGCACATATACATAGCAGCCATTCAGCCAACAGACAATTTTGTTATTGAGGAATGATGTTTATAAGATCAGTAATCTTGGCTAATGTTATTGGCCAGTTTATTGTGGGACAAATTGTACCATTTTCTTCACATAAGGCATAATAATCTTGAAAGGATTTAAAGGATCACTGTGCAATTGCTAGGTATCATGTGGTGTTTAAATTTTGTGTGAACAAGTGTTCATCTTGCAAAATTACATGATACCTTATGTGCTGATATTGCCCTCTGTTTTTCCAGTAATAGTTCACATAGGGGAGCACCACTTACACGGTTGAGTAAATAGCAAACTGTAGACACACAAAAGCTTCTGTACTATGTCACATTGCTTTCTGTCTAATTTTCATCTTTTCCCTCTGGTCTCAGCCCACTTAGCTGTCCATCTTGACATTAACTGCTCCATTGTCAACTATAGCTACAAAACAAATCCTTTTTGGGCAAACCCAATGAGAGTAGAATTGTGACTTGGTCTTGTTAAGCTATTTTCTAATGGCAATAATAATCTTGATTATATTGGCAGGCCTGAATGGAATGTCCTTTACGCAAGTGCCTATTTCCAAAGTCTGCAAATAAAATCTTAGAGTTGACAGAAAAATATAAAAGTTAACTTTAAGGAAATATCTTTTTAGTGCATAGTCTGCAGATAAACCTGCATGTTAGGAGTATATATCCCATTTATGGAGAATATAGTGCAGCATTTAACCAGTGAAAATTTTTTGCAACTCCTAATTTCAATCAACAGAGACTGTCAAGACTTAAAGACTTGGAAAGAAATTTAGTTGTACAAAGTAGTAATTTAGTAGATAGGATACATTATCTGCAGGAGCCAGTCCAGTGAGAGTTAAGAATTTTAATTCATGGTTTAGGATAGACTAATAGTGATATTAGTATGCATTTTGTGTTGATGGTATCTTCTCGAACTAAATAATTTCCATTTTTATTTTCAGAGGAATCTACTTTATACAAGACATACTCAACTGTGACCCCACTTGACACAATGGAACTAGCAACTCCTGCACCCTCAAAAGAGAGACATACTGTGTCAAAGGGAGCCGGGAGAACTGGTCAGGAGCAGGGAAAACGTCACGTTTGTGAAATATGCACAAAATCATTCTCCCGTTCTGATAAGCTCACCCTGCATCGCCGTACGCACACTGGCGAGAAGCCGTATGCTTGTTTCTGTGGGAAGAGGTTTGCCCGTAGTGACCATTTGAAGGTTCACTCTCTAAAACACAAAGTGAGTCCAGAAGTGCGAAGACAGATGTTGCTGGAGGCGAAGAATAACAAGCAAATATTACCCATAAACAATCAGGAGAATTACATCATTAAGCAGGAGCCCATGGATGGCACAACACAAATCACTACCATTGAAGCATCCAGCATCAAACAGGAACCTCTCGATAGCTCGCAGCTCAGTATGCAGTCTGTGGATGATGCAAACAAACAAGAATGCAATGTATGCAACAAAGTGTTTGGATCAATTTACAAGCTCTCTCGCCACCTCCGCACCCACACGGGAGAAAAACCGTACGTCTGCTTTTGTGGTGATCGATTTGGACGTTCAGATGTCCTTCGCACACACCAGAAGTCCAAGCACATTCCATATTGCACAGAAGTAGTTGAAAATCCAAATGGAGACGCTTCCACACAGACAACTGCCAATCCTCCAAAACCGAAAGTCAAGAGGGTGAAACAGATGAAAACAGATGGTATTTACACATGTGCGTACTGTGCAAAAGAATTCAAAGCTGGCTATAAACTTACTGTACACTTGAGGTATCACACTGGTGAAAAACCATATGTTTGTGACTTCTGTGGGAAAGCCTTTGCCCGCAGAGATCACATGAAAAAGCACAGGAATATCCATACAAAGTAAAAAAAAAAAAAACACGAAGTTGGAGCATGGATGTTTTACTACAGTATATTTTTATGTGATTTCACAGTAGCACAAAACTAAGAATAATTGAAATCTAATTGGATTTGTTTTTTCATGAATATTTTTTTTCATTCTAGTAAATGTAAGTCCAGGTAGGATATTCAGAAGTATTTTTATAGTTTCATATATAATATTAAGATTTTTGTGGCAAAATTTTTGTTCAAATTAACTAAAATTGAAAGTCCATTATCTTATAAATGTTGCCACTCATGCGTAAGTCACGCTTGTAAGTTAGCTACGTCTGAAGTTATTAAGAGATTTCAGCCACATTGAAAGTTTATAAATAGTATTTCAGATTGAAATTATGAAGATGCAGAAAGTGAAATTGTTCACTCTATTAAGCTTTTGTATTCATAGATAACTGTTTCCATTTAGAGTTATGGATGCTCTGAATGTGTTACCGAGTTTTTGGGGCTAGGCAACCATGCGGTTAGATCATATCTTCAGAGTTGTTGATCTGTTGCAAGTTGTAGATATTAAGACACGTGAGTGTGTGTGAATGCCCCTTTTTATTGAAGGATTGCTGGTACCTTGAGGTTAGGATCAAGTGAGAATTGTTGTCAGTTCCTGCGTAAGGTACCCGTATTTTGTACTCTTGTTCTCTACCCCCATCTATAAAGGTGAATATTTTAGGTGGGAATGTCCTATCCAAAGATGGTATAACATTTTAAATTTGTAGTAGACCAGACTATTTAGGCATTTCTAAGTACAGTATGCTATATCATATATTTTTTCTTTAAAGAGAGTGCTGCATAGCAGTATGCAGCTTATATTGTTCAGAGTTAGACATAAAGCCAAGCTTTAGCTCTTCAATTCATGAAGGCATTGCTTTAGAACTGTCTCATAACATTTCCCCTTTGTTAGCTAAAAGTGATGATGCATAGGCAACAAGCAGCCTCTTCAGATGTACTTTTAGGGAGGGGAAGTTTTGTATCTTTAAAATTTGAGAATTTTCCCACGTTACCTAATATTTTAGGAGAATACAGTTAAAGAGACAGGTCTGTGAGCAGTCATAAATTAACAAAGGAAATTCCTGAGTCTGTTGTCATAGATATTAATGACCAATTTGCTTTTAGAATCTTTGGTATCTTGCTTTGTTGTTATTATAGCGGTTGCTGTGATTTTGAGACCAGACTCCTAATAATGTGGATCCTTGAGAAGTGTTGGTGATATAGGCAGGTAATAGTTCAAATGACATACTGTGCAGTATTTCAATTTTCGCCAAAGACAAGCGTCAACCGTGTTACCTGGGTTTTGCGCTCAATATGAACATGGAAACAGTTATCAGCAATAATGATAATTATAGTAATTAAATTTAAATATGATTCTATATCTTTGATGTTTCTCTCTCTCTCTCTCTCTCTCTCTCTCTCTCTCTCTCTCTCTCTCTCTCTCTCTCTCTCTCTCTCTCTCTCTCTTTGTGCATTTTGTATTCCTTATAGCAGTGCTGGAAGGTCTGCAAACTACAGTAGGTATTGTATTCTGAGAGAAAACGTTTCCTGTCGTTTTTATTATTAACGTTGAAGGTAGTATTTGAGGAACAGAAAACAGATGTATACTAGTGTGCATGTACATTCTGACTTTTGTTGTGTGAATTGTGTGCAGTAATTGAAAAAAGAGAATTTTATACATTAGTGTATATGAGAACTTTTTCTTTGTATCTTTAAAAAGATTAAATGTATGTGGACCTCATGACAATGTCATCGATGAATCTTAATGACAAAAGCAATAGTTTATATATTTGAGAAAATTTCTGGTGTTTTCAGAAAATGTCTTCATAGCTCCTGCTGTCAGTGTTGTCCGTAAGACTTAAGTGTAAACGATTTATCTGAATAATGAAACAAACTGAAAAGTTTTGATTTGGTCCAGTGCAAGGTCAGGCAGTGATACTGCAAATTGTTTATATTTAATTTAATGTGTTTTGCTGCGTTGTAACATAATTTGTATTTTCTGCATCACTCCATAATGACAGCTAACCCCACAAAAAGTTAGTTCGAATTGTAATAATCTTAATTATGGCCACCATGCACAATATTTTTTTTTAATTTGGCCATCCCCAAGAAAGGAAGGAGTTTCAAGTTAGCAATTTTGTTGAATTACTTAATACTTGAATATTTTACAGGAAATTTTAGCAGCGCTACAGCATATTGAGAATGCTGACCGAGACAAAAATTCAAAGTTGTTTATGGTTCGAAAAGAAAGGATTCTCACACAGTTTTTTATTATATATATCCAGAAGCTTTTATTTATGACAGAGGGTCTTTTATTATCATCTCTTCATTTGTCGAAGGGGGAGGCATCTGTTGGTACTTTTGAAAGTTCTATATCATTTGTGTTGACTGAGTGAGCAATAGCTAGTCATAAGAATACTCTGTAGATGGTATGCTCTAGTCATAGATATATATATATTGTATTTATAATAATAGTGGCAGGTCAACAACTGATCATTCCAGTGTTTGGTGGTACAAAGTACGGTATTAGAAGAAGGTATCATTGGTAATTGTTAACAGAAAGTCTCGTTCGTACGTTTATATTTTTTTGTTTTAGGAGGGAAACGTTCTTGTTCCAAGGTTTGCTGTGGGATTTACTCTTGCAAAATTTGTTGATGTGATCCTCGGTCGTTTGCGTTAAGCATGTGCGCCAGATAAAATCTCAGATTGTTGAGGTATCTATTTATTTCACTAAATACCATAGGCTTCATGAATTACCATTACGCTACTACGTTTTTATGTAAGTACTACAGATATATTTGTTCTTGCAACAAGGAGTATGGATACACATTTGATTAATTCATGTTTTGTTTGTGCAGTACTTCTCTGAGCATTTAAGAATCCGAACCGTTTAGGAGCTGAGCAAAAGTGGGACTGACCTCGTTTAAGTTGATCGTTGTTGCCACGTAATTGACTGTGATGGAAGTACTTGGAACAGCAGCTATTGTATCATTTTACCTTTAAATGCTCACGGCAGTACATTGTTACGATGTAATAGTTTAGACTTGTGCAATGACTTTTAACTCATTTTTTTAGATGTGCAATTATTTCAAACCAATTTTTTTTGTAGACTTAATGTGCAATGATTTGAAACCATTTGATTTGTAGACTCATGTGCAATGATTTCAAACTTCTTTTTTTTTCCCCTTTTAGCTTAAGGTATGCACTGTAATGTATGTTATTTTCTTAAGCTTTTGGCTACTGGTTTTCTCTCCTTATTAATATTTAACAATGAATGTTATTTTTGTTGCTTTAATTTTACAGATTTGTATTTGCCTTCCAATTGAGGTGGTAGGGATAGTTAAGGTACTAATGTTATTATGACACTTTTTTTATTTTATTTATTCTTTCTTTTCACTCTTTATTAGGCGTTAGTGTGCGGTGATTTACATACCATAAAGACCCCGTTAAAAGACCTCATGTAGTTTGTTTACCAGTTGTTGGTTTCCCTTTCCAAGACTATTACATTAATAGTAATAAGAATGCATTATCGTTGGAAGCGCCATGTCGCCAGAAAGAATTAATGCCATAGACATATACTTAATCTTCGGTATATAACCAGATTTTTTTCCCTCTTTACCTTCTTCGCCCCTGTTAACCCCAATGAATGGATTTCGTATGTGTGGTTATGCACGATATTTGTTCCATCCCTTTCCCCCAAGGCTCTTTTGTTATGGACACTTGTACAGTTGGTTCAGTTGATTGATAGCATTATTGGTGACTGATATAGATCGGAAGTGCTGTGTTAAATTTTTCTGCTGTACTTAAAAAAAAAAATCTTTTTAGCATAAGTCGCATAATGAACTTTTGTAATTTTTCAGCTTGTAACGTAGAGCTTTGTGTAGAGATTAGTGTAATATGTTTGATATTTGTATAGACTGAAAATAAATACATTCATTTTGGTAAAAAAAAAAAGTAGGGCAGTTTTATTTACAGATTTGAACTATGGCACAGTGCTTTTACAGTGTGTACAGACTCCAGAATGATGTAAAAGTCTGTATAGACTGCAGGCTAGATGGGGCAGACAGCTTACATTCTTAATCTTTCCCCAAAGATAAACTAAATGAAGAAGGAAGAAAGTGTTTAGCCTTGAAGAAACATGAGTGTCATTTATAAAGAGTTACAAAGTGGAAACTGTTGAGTGCAGAAATAAATAATGTACAGTAAATATTAAATGCAAATGAAAATACTTATAAACCAATAGAAGCACTAAAAATCCTTGATATACAACAGAAGCATGAAAAACAGTTAAAAGACAAATGAACATAAAGAAAGAAATATTTCAATAACAAAAACTAAAAGAAAAAAGATTATTTTTAAATGCGGTATATTCAGTTGAACAGAACTACTATTCAACGCTAGTTTTATTAGTTCAATGTAGACCTTTCTGTTCTTATTTCCTTCCTTTTGTGTGCTTTGGTGAGAATTATGAAATTCACTACAAAAGAATATATTTTACAATTTTCGTGACAATGTATATGGATAGCAGTGGTAAGCTGCTTCAGTTTCTATCATTCCTAAAACTAACCAATGAAACGTCTGTTTTCTTTACCCAACACTGCATCTTTTCTCACATCAGAACTGTCAGCAATGTGGTGAGCAGTTAAATTAACTAAAAACATGCCACCACAGGAGTTTGCAAGGTTTTAGTGATTACAAGAGTAATGTAGAAACCCATAAAATAATTGGCCTGAGAATCCCTATGTTCAGTAAATTAAGTTTTCATTCCACAAATTGCAGTATAAGAAACCCCGTATAAACGCTGGAATATGTTGAGGTCCCTGCATATGTAGCCATTAAGGAAAATGGAGGTGCTGATAAAGCACCCAATCAATCCAACTAGGGCTCTAGACCTTTTCCTGCCAGTGATTAAATATCTCTTACCTTCAGTAACTGGCAGGCCTTGTCCAGTAATGCAATTGACAAAAACAAATAACCTGTCTTTAAACTGGCCGCCTCTGGGATGCAGTAGAAATCAAATTATAACTCCTGAATTAACATGTCTTTGTATCTTGCGATCTCGGTTCTTGCAGGCCGTCGAACCGAAGCCCTATAAGAGCTCTGAAATGCCACGATAGACGCGTCAAGTGGAGACAAGAATGTCGGAAATGAAAACGAGAATTATGAGTGAAAGGATACATGGAGAATGGGCTTGTTGGATAGTGTATTAGAAGAACCGAAAGAGGACAGGATCAATAATTGGGCAGATTTATGTAGAAATTAAGGAAAGATTAGAGAAATGGATAGTACACCCTAGAAGGGAGAGGTCAACAGTAAAAGTCGAGTAGAAATATACTTTGCATGGAAAACGAAAGTAGATATAAAACTCGTGGTAATAGGCCATCAGCAATTGCTGTACAGAGCTAGAACAAATTTCCTATCAATGAACAATAGGCAACAACATAGGATATATTGTATGCTCGTTGCGTGGAGCAGAAGAAAATCTTAACCAATTCATACTGCAATTCAAGGAACGAAATGAAGACGGAATAAAAGCCGAACAGGAGAAACAATCTTCTTATTAAGAAAGAGAGAAAGATGTTGATGGAAACTTCCTGTTTACAGAAGAAAGAACAGAGAGGAAGAAAGATTTACTGCTGCGCAGAATGTACAAGCCCAAATTCGGAAATGAGGACTAACAAGCTCAAGGGGAGCCGATGCAAAGCAGATTCCTCCAAAATGAACCCGAGAAGGTGCAACTCTGAACTGAACTGAGCTGTCACAAGAAACCAAAATGAGTGAGTTTACACTTGGTGGTGTTATTGAGGGTTATGACCGCATTTACCGAGAAGAAGACCACTGGTGCGTATTGTTGCCGTCTATTTTAGCTAATGACAATCACTACTACTTTATCTGAGGTGTCCTGAGTTCATTTCATTGCCACCTACCGTAAACAAATAGTTGCTACAGTCGAGTTATAGTCCTCCATGGTGTTTCCTGGTTTTCTTTTCTTTAGGAAACGATAAGTTATCATCATGCATGAAGATATGAGAGCAAAAATTTAATAAAATTTGGATATTAACTTTCTCTGTTAACTATCTCTCCTGTAGTCCTACCTGGCCTCTCTGAATCAAAATCGAAAAAAGCCTAAAAATCCCATTGCTGCCTTCAAGAAAAGGCTTAATTCATAAATTTGAACATACGAAGGTTGAAACCAATTTGACATATTTAATTATTTTTTTAGTTTTGATCGGAAATGGGTTACTGGTTTGCCCCATCTAAACGCTTTTACTGCCTCTCTCTCTCTCTCTCTCTCTCTCTCTCTCTCTCTCTCTCTCTCTCTCTCTCTCTCTCTCTCTCTTTCCAACGACTTAACAAAGTTTGACGCGTACTCCTAAGGTTTGTTGTCATCTGTTATATCCATTTTTTGTGTACACACACACAGCCATCTCTCTCTCTCTCTCTCTCTCTCTCTCTCTCTCTCTCTCTCTCTCTCTCTCTCTCTCTCTCTCTCTCTCTCTCTCTCTCTCTCTCTTTCCAACGACTTAACAAAGTTTGACGTGTACTCCTAAGATTTGTTGTCATCTGTTATATCCATTTTTTTTTGTACACACACACACACACACACACACAGCCAAAGTACGCTACCTACCACAAAGGCTGGAGGGAAGTGCTGTCAATAACTCCTATATACCCCGTAGGGGGTTAGCGCCGTCAGTGCACCTCACACAGTGCACTGTAAGCATTACCTAAGGTTCTTTGCAGCGTCCCTTCGGCCCCTAGCTGCAACCCACTTCATTCCTTTTACTGTACATCCATTCATATTATCTTTCTTCCATCTTGCTGTCCACCCTCTCTCAACAATTATTTTACAGTGCAACTGCGAGGTTTTCCTCCTGTTACACCTTTCAAACCCACCCACTCTCAATTCCTTTTCCAGCGCTGAATAACCTCATAGGTCCCAGTGCTTGGCCTTTGGCCTAAACTCTATACAATTCCATTCTATTCCAACACCTATATTATAATAATAATAATATAATAATAATAATAATAATAATAATAATAATAATAATAATAATAATAATAATAATAATAATAATAATAATGATAATAATAATAATATAATAATAATAATAATGAACCAAACAAAAACTTCTTTCAGTTTTCTTCTGAAGATGGAAAGAGAAACCCACAAGATTCCTGTGTATCACTTGTTTACTTGTAAATATTTACATGTTACTTTTAAACTCCCAGTACTTTCAGGTCCTAACTGTGACCCTCTTTCAAGAGATGAGGTAGTCAGGCTGGTTCAAGGCCCAGCAATCTTCTGGGCCTTGAACCAGCCTGACTACCTCATCTCTTGAAAAAGGGTCACAGTTAGGACCTGAAAGTACTCAGTTTAAAAGTAACATGTAAATATTTACAAGTAAACAAGTTATACACAGGAATCTTGTGCGTTTCTTTTCAATAATAATAATAATAATAATAATAATAATAATAATAATAATAATAATAATAATAATAATAATAATAATAATAATAATAATAATAATAATTTTGTGAAGAGGACAAAATTTGCTTTGGTTAATGCTCGCTCAGGTATTTCAGCCGTGAGTTAATCCCAGGTGATACTGGGGTACTGGGTATTTGGTCAGTATACCCCCTTTTACCCATTAGCGAATCAGAACAGTCCTTTCTTTTTTCTGCCAATCTTATTGGCTGAGATTTCGAATTGTGGAAATAAACTCAGGTTAGGTATTCGAGGCTGATTTGTCCATTTCTCGAACAGTATGTTTTGAGAGGTGAAAGTGAAAGGATGTACCTCAGACCTACTGTGGAGTTGAAACCTTTATTGGGACAGTGAGGTGAGACAGAATATTTTTTCAAGGTTTTATTTTTCGTAATAAAAATCTCACAATCTTAAACGTCAGATGTTAAAGAATGATAACAACTATCATTATTATGTTATTTACAATTACTTTAATTGATTTTAAGGGGGTCCTGCGTATCAGAAAGGAAAGTCTATTAAAATTGATAACAATGATAGTATTTTGTATTTGGATGACATGAAATCTGACTGCATAAAGTGGTGACTTGTTCTCTCTCTCTCTCTGGTGGTCACTCCTTTCCAGGTCTGTGTCTTAAGCCATTCGAGGCGCCAGAGTAATCCCTCCTTTTGAACTGCTGAATGTAACTGCTCCTTACAAGAGAGAGAGAGAGAGAGAGAGAGAGAGAGAGAGAGAGATTCTACTCAACGATTTCATTCCACCAGGAAAAGAATGACCTCATTGAGGTCCTATCCATTTTTGTTATGACATAGTGACCTATATTTTGATTGAATTTTGAACAATCTCTCTCTCTCTCTCTCTCTCTTAGCTACGACCCGCAGCAATCAACAGACAGCAATGGTAACAGCATCATTCAACGAAGACATACCAAATACTTAATGAAAATTCCCATGTTGTTCCTATCCTCTCCAGGCTCTGGGAGCTGAGCCATACTTTCAATTTCTCTTTATATACCCTTGGCACGGCGTCTTTAAAGGGTATTGGCCTTCCGGTTCTCAGCTATTTTTGGGGGTGTGAGATTGCTGACACATCTCAATAGTTTCCCAAAATACTGATCAGACCCAATATTGCTTTATTTTGTTGGTGTATGATTGCATGTCTGCATGTGCGAATGTATTTGCCTAAGTGGAAAAATGTTACCCTCTCTCATTTCATTCTCTCATCTAGCGATAGTTCATGCATTTCTTTACAGAAATATGTAGACGTTAAAAAGTTAAACGTTTTGTGTGCCCATTCAAAATTCGTCTGCTATTATTTTGTTACCAAAACTATCATAGCAGCAAGCCTAACAGATGACTTATTTTTTCAAAAAAATACACTATAACTGTCTATTCTCTTTTAAATTTTTCTAAAATATATATCAATATATATGTATAATATAAATTTTTGTTTCTATTTAACAATTTTATTAAAAGTAACAATAGTCCTTTTTTAAAAAGGAGCAGCTGACACGACGTAGTAGACGATTTTTTTGCAGGGAAACAGGCTTAAAATAAAGAAACAACGATCATAGGAAACCGTTAAAAGTCATTGATGGATGTATTTTAGTATTATATCGCCATTTTAGTATATTTTTGTTTTAATCTACCTTAGTTTGTATGGCTTAGCAGTTAACTATTGTATATTAAAGGTGTTCGAGCCATGAAGAGTCTAAAAGTTGCCAGTGACCATTTTCTTAGTAATTCTTTTGTAACTTTCACTGACTAAGCCTCGATAGACTAATAGAGTTTATTTCATAAACAATACTTTTACATTTATGAGATAACAATTTCTCGCAGCGCTCATAAATTCAGAGACTATGTCTAAGGTTTTTGTAAGATGTTGCTAGTTACTATTTTAATGTTTCTGTACGAAAGGCTTTTAAATACTCTATTTCTGATTCACGTATGTACTTATGGAACTAATTAAATGAATTTTTTATATATTGATTTCCATTAAATAAAAAATTACTTTGTTTTCTGTATGACAATTTCAATGTTATGGTATTTATGTTTTAGTTCTGTTTCCCCTTTTTAATGATGTCTGCTTCTTATTTTACAAGACGACCTATTAAAAGTTACTAAGAAGATCGATTTTCTCTTTAAAATATACTGTTTAGTACTCAGCGTGCATTTATATTTATTTAAATTCAAATTTTATAATTGTAATAGTTTATCCAACAAAATTTTTATGTTACCTCGCATTTTAGTTTTATTTTCTTGTCAACTTTGAACATTTGTCTGTCTACTTCTTTTACCAAATATACTTAGGAAAATACCTTTAAGATTTCAGGTTTTTAAGGTAAAATTCACTTTTTTTAGTAATTATTATGTATAAATAATTTTTAAAAGTTTTTAATTTTTTATTATCAGCTTTTGAGATTGATTATTTAATTTTTAACACAAATTCCAAAAAAATTGACATTAGTTTATTTTTTGTCAGAGCTAAAACTACAACAGTTGCTAATCAGTTTTTTAAATTTTAGATTTATTTTAGCAATTTTACGGATAAAATCAATAAAGACTAAAATATAAGAAAATATGAATGTATTCATAATGAATTTTAAATATTAATTTGATAAAATTCCTCCAGTTTTTCGTATAATCGAAGGTTGAGTTAGTGTAAACAAATACGTTGCCAGTTACTATTTACTATTTATTTTTATTTTATAGTTACTTTAACTGTCAATAGATGACACTTGAGTCTTTGTTCGCAAATTGAATTTTTCAGTTAATGTCATAAATGACGACAAGTACCGTCTATGCAGATTAAAAAAATTCCCATGCCCTATGGTATTTCAATACTATTAATAGAATGGACTAAAATTATCGAGAAAGGAAATAATGTTAGAAACGGCCTTTCAGCATATTATTGGAACATGACTCTTTTGTTGACAACATACTCCAGGAAAGTGGTGACTCGTCGTATATTGTTGTTCATTATGACGCTTCTTCATTTGATTAAGTCCTTTACAAGTATATTATGAGTAAGTTAACAAGTAGATTGAAGCAGGCTGTGAGAGTTAACTTGCCAAAAATTGTCTTAAACATAGAAAAGTGTAGTAGAGACTGCTCAGGGTAATGGCTACCTGTGCTTGAGATACCAGTCCTACCCTTTTTAAGTGCCTTGTGGCCGTCATTGCGAAACTTTATGTTGTTTAACTGGGTTGCTAAGGTAAGACACCATTTAGAAGTTATCCGGTGAAAACGTTTGGTTAGTACAGTGTAGTCTAAACAGGAAAAGGCCACAGTCGTAAATTTATTCCAGGTCTGAGGTGGGCTACCGGTTGTTTTGTACTCGAATTATATGATGCAAGTTCAGGATTGGTATATCAGAAGCGATTGTAAAGATTAGTTTATGGAGTCCCTGGTGAGATTTGGTGATGGAATCCAAGAGGAATCCTGTGCATTTTTTGACAAGGTTATTGGTTGTTCAGGAACCTCAGAAGTAGCCTAAGTCGAAGAGTAGTCGTTCAGTCCTACACAGATTTGACATGTAATTGTTCGTCCATTGAAAGCACTTGGGAACTTGAGTAAGGAGTGAGAGTAAAATGTTAGTTATGCAAAGGAATGGAAGAAGTTGAGTTCTGAAGATTTTGCATGGTAGCCTAGTTACAAATCAAAATTGTATCTTAGGATAAAAGCCGTATAGGGGTTTGAAAACAAAGTATGAAGGGTAAAGTAGGTTAAGATACGTATAACATTTGGTAAATATTTTTAATGTTAAGAGTTTTGAGTTTAGCAGGAATGAAGAATCCTCAACTGACAGGCTGACAGACAGTCTTGACTGTTGTGCTGTTGTTGGGGAAATTTATGCCAAGCATCCTAATGTGCACACAAACCATGGGCAGTGATGCTCAGCAGAACCCCCCAAAAAAGTTAGCCTATTAGCAATACTAGTTCTAATTTAGAATACCTGGCCCTCAGCAATAGGCCAATATTGGGCTAGAAGGAAGAGCATAATTATTTTGAAAAGACTACGATGAGAGTGTTAAGTGTATTAAAAACTACAAAAAACATAAACTAGGACATTTAAATGCAGATTAGGTATAACCTAGTCTTATTAAAAGTGGTCAGCTTAGGAGCACCAGGTCATTTTGTCATGGAATCATATAGGCTAGATGGTGAAATTCACAGTAAATACAATTGCCGTCTGGCTAGTACAGTTGGTAACATGTTGGCCTTGTAATCTCGGGGACCAGAGTTCGTTCCCCATCAAGGGACGGATAGTGAGACTGTCTACCAGATAGTTACTGCCATGAATGACGACATGGTGGGGGGTTGGGTTTACCCGGGTGACATCCACCCAATAGGCAGGAGCCTGTGGGAGGACTGAAACCACCAGACTTTAACTTTTAGCCTTAATAGTTTTCACTGTGAAATCAGAATTTTGAACATGGTGCTGGAATATTTTCCCATGTTCAGTTGGTTTAGGTAAATGCAATTAATGTTGAATTAAGTTGGAGTTCAGTATTTTTAGTAGGTTAGACTATCATCAAGTGGGAAATGACATGCTGATATTGCTGCACATGTTCTAGGAAACAATGGTAATTTTTGCAGCATAATGAACAGGATTGAAGGGAATTATGATATTTATCCTGTTAGGTTATACAACATCAGGGGCCATAAGGCTTTAGATGTAAATTACTGAACTTTTACTTGTATAGAAGAAAATACGACTATGACTTTTTTTGAGTCATAGCTATTTACTTAGTATAATCATTGTGATAGAAGGCTTTCCCATCTCTTATGTCTTTGTATCAAATTTTTTTTCTATAAAACAGTTTATGTAGATTCCTCTCTTTTCAGGGAGGTTTCACTGCCAACAGTCATTTCAGTGCATCTGTAGAGGCAGTTTGATACAACTCACATTCTTTTGATATTTCAGTCAGCTCTTTAGTTATCTTGATAGAACCGAAGAAAACTTAGAGTTTTAATAATTGACACCTCTGCATGTAACAGAGCATTACCTTCATTTTTGAATCACAAAATCCAGAGAACTAAGATATCTCCCCCAACAAAGCAACACTATTACTGGGTCCATTTGCAAGTGTATTGCTTTGAGATGATATTTTACTGCTTAAAAGCATTCTGTTTTGTTTACCTCGCCCAGAGTGACATTCAACTTAAATCATAAAGAATTTCATCAATAAAGTTCTCAGGAGCCACTCTGCTAAGTATGGTACTGTACTGTATTGTGAACTTTGCTTTTGTTGCTAATTAGACTCACCAGTTAATAAATAAGGTGGTTGCAGTATTAGAAATTTAGATTCATGAAATCAGCACTCTAGGTTAAGGTTTTGGAGAGTATTTATCTTGCAAAATCACAAAGCTGTTTTTTGTATTAGAGTAGTAAAATATTAATGAAGCAGTTTTTAGGATAGACAAAATGTCTAAATTACATTGTAAATGTTTGTATAAACCAGTGTTTGGTGAGTGCCTAAACAGTAAAATAGTTTTAAAAATTTGGGTTATATCAAACTGACTTTAAAGATGTACCAGGACGCCTTCAGTTTATATCGAAATGACTTTGTATCAAAACTCCAGGACATGCACTTCAATCAAAATGGGAAAATCTATGCAAAGTAGTACAAGAGTTAACTAATGAAGAATGAAATAGGTAAGTTTATGATATGTGAACAATAGATTTTTATCTGGCTAGATAATCTTGAAAATTACATTATCAGAAATATTTATAACAAATAAATTACCATGTAATCCACAGTGATAATACTGAAGGTTTTGTATAAAGAGTATATGGAATGAGATGGGAAGAGTGTTATCAAGTCAGTATACTCTACTGAAGTCTATTATTTATTGAAAGTTTCAGATTAAATAATACAACTGTGACTAGTACCAGGAAAAGCCGCTTTCTGGACATTTTTGGAACATAAAATTGTGGAGCCTTAAAAAGAGAGGTTGTCCTTCACACAACCCATGGGAGAATAATACATGACAGTGTCAGCTGGGATCCTGTCGTCACCAGGATAGTTGTGGAAGTCCCAGACCTACTGGGGTGCTGACTATGATAAGAGAGACTGGAGGTGAGTGGAGATTTGTGGAAATAAAACACAGAAATACATGATAAGCAAAATTTCACTTTTTAGTCAGTGATAAAAAAACTATATTATTTAAAAGTCATTTTTCAAAAACATACACACACATGATCTGATACTCATTTGGTGTGCAAAGTCTAATGTTAAATTGTACTTTCGTTCCTACAAAAAATACAAACCTTCTTCTTATATGAATAATGATTCGCAGCAAATGAGTGTTCATGTATAAAACACTCGGGTCTGCTTGCATAGGAAAAATGCAGTACACTTGAAACTTTCCTTAAATGTTCATCCCACGTCTCATTTGTTAAAGGTTACGTTGGAATTTAAGTGCCCAACAATTTATGCATACTGTATTAATAAAGTAAAAACCTGATTGGTTTCTGGAGTTAAGTATTGAATTTCAGTAACAGATCTGACGATTTCAACTTCAGAATTAAGTGTTAGACCTGGGTTTGGGATGGAATGAAAATAGTGAAATTGAAGTTTGAGTCAGCGCCAAAAGGTTGTAGACTATTCCTAGAAAGAAAGTTAATTTTATAAGATATTCGTCATTACATTAAGAAAATGGGTGAGGAAAGTGGATCTGTTATTAATCTTAACTTTTATGTAAAAAATCTTGATACTGTGAAACCTTCAAATTCTGTAATACTAGTTTTGATTTTTTCAGCAGTTTCCAAAATAATTATTGGTCAATTCTAATGTAATCTGTAAAATGGTATGGTACTGTATTTGACTAGCACAGTACAGGAAGACAGTAAGTTAGTGAGCAGTCATTGGCTCATTTTCTAAAAATATTTTAGCCAACAAAGGGAGTAATTGGGGGCTTTAAGTAGAGAGAGGTAGTAAAGTTTTGGTGCTAATGAATTTTTACCAGATTAAGTGAACACATTGCAATTGGTCTTATAAATGTTGTAGCCTGGCCCAGCTAGCAATGATAATAAGACACAAAGCTTTTTATTGTAATTTGCATATTAGAACTAAAACTAAGAAGCCTTTGTCACTTTTTCTAGTGAAATTTGCTTTGC
Source organism: Macrobrachium rosenbergii (assembly GCF_040412425.1). NCBI lineage: Eukaryota > Metazoa > Arthropoda > Malacostraca > Decapoda > Palaemonidae > Macrobrachium > Macrobrachium rosenbergii. The sequence continues at coordinate 18,544,805 of NC_089794.1, forward strand.
ATTCCTATTTTCAATTACTGAAACATTTACTGTAGCTGTGACCAAATAAAATTTCATTAAAATGGTCTAGATAAAAAAAGCTGTAGACATTCAGCGCTAGTTTGAAAAAGACCTTCTTCCATCTGTGCTTCTTTTATTAAAAGGGGTCCAAGTATAAGATGCTTAGTGCCAGGTTTTAGCTAACTGTCTTTTATCCTAATGCCTCATGAGCTAAAAGGTCTTTTGGTGACGTGTCATTAACTCCTTCCTCATCTCTTCAGGAAAGCATCTGCAGCCTGAGAACCTGAAAGGATCAAGTTGAATAAGACCACAATCCAGATACTTATTTGCTGCAAGAGGAGAGCGTTAACCTCAAGAAACAACTACATTTTTATTGATGCAATTTGGGTCATGTACAAAATGTGGTGGATAGTCACTAATGTCAGCGAGCGACTGAGATGCACAAAAACTGGCCCCATTGCTATGAATGTTGGAAAGAGTCACAATTTGATATAGTGAGATTAGAATCTAACTTCCTTTGATTATTAAAGCCAGGGTAGGAATAAGTTCACAGTCCAGTGTATTGTGGAAGCTTTTGCTTATCATGGACATAAAAATGCCTTATTTTATCATGGTCGTAACGGTGCTTATTGGTCCAAAGTCATGTAGAATTCAGCTCTGCCCCCTGTAATTTCTAATTAGGAATGTAGATTCTTGATCTTTTGAGGTAGTTCAATTTGGTTCAAGATATTGTATTTCCTGAACATATATTGGACATCAGCTTTGTATAATCTATCAAGTAACCTTTTTCTTAATTTTTTATCAATTCAATATCTGTATGTGTCATCAGTATGTTTCAAGAATCATAGTTTTTACTTAAATTCCATATCGTTCAGTATCAGTTACTGGTAAGCCTGTTATGAATCATGATGCCTAGTTTTTAAAAGATTCTTATTTCGATATTGACTAAGATAGTTCAGTATGCTTCAAGATAAATAGCTTTTTTTTACACCAGATTCTTGGCAGTTTAATATTGCTGATCAGATATATCAGTATTTGTATGGATACTTAAGTTATTGTGAATAATTTAATATGTTTAAATTAGCTGAAAGGTAATTCAGTCAATTTCAGGATACAAGGTCTCCACAAAAATGTTTTAATAAGATCAGTATTAGCTGTAAGGTAGTACATTCAGGATTCATAATTTTTTACTTGAAATTCTTTTGGGGATGCGTTCCAGACCCCCCCGCGAATAGCTAAAATCTGCGAATACTTACAACCCCCCCCCCTCTAAAAACGCTTATATCTGTCTACCATAAAAGGTTGAACACCAAAGTATGCCTAAAAATACCAGCCTACATCAGATATACATTGAACTATTACCTTATTACTGTATTAATCTTTGAAATGATACCATTAATATAATTTCCAAGCCATCTTAAACACTTTATCATTACATTTATACATACGTATTGTATGGCTTACAGCTGCAGGTGAAAATAATCCAGTCCCCCCTATGTATTCAGCCACGCACACTTTCTTTCATACAGTTACAAGCCGTCCTGTTTTCTTTTCGAGAGGAACCATTGGTATGTACTGTATACGTAATTCACAAAAAGAGAGAGAGACAAAAAATAAAAAAAAAAAGTATGCACATTTTAAAAAAGTTAATACTACATACATATTAAGATTACTACATACGTAAATCATGCAGGTACTCACCAGTGATGAATATTGATTAAAGATGATGATGATGAATTAGCTGTGCAGTCCAATGATTAACAATGAAGATATGACTGCACAGCAAAGCAGAGGAGATACAACTCATCTGAGGGCACCTCTTCACCTTCAGGAGGAACTTCTTCAGTTGATTTGGGAGGCACTACTTCAGGCGATTGGGGTAGTGCCTGAGGCACTAATTCAGGTGATTTTAGAGGCACTTCTTCAGGCAATTTGAGAGGCACCACTACCTGTGATTTGGGAGGCTTTGGAGGGGCCTTCTTCATCTGTTTGATGAACATGGTGATAGGCAGCTGCTGTCGTTGCTTTTTCATGGTGGTGAGGGCTTGATTATAGGGCTCCAATGCTAAATCAAGGATGTTTGAAAACTTGTAGGAGCATTCCATATAAGGATCCCATGTTGAAACATACTCCTGCGTATCCTTGTGGGACAGACGTTCCAAAGTCAGGCTGCCCTCCTCTTCCTCCTGCTCCTCCCCTTCCTCATTGGCAGACTTTGTCAGGGCTTCCAAATCCTGGTCCGCCAGGGGGTCAGAGTGAACATCAATGAGGGTGCCGATTTCATCCTCGGTATGCCCTCGAAGCCTTCTCCACCTAGAATCCTCGCCAACTGGACAGCCTTATTAATGGCCGAATGTTGAATTTCTTCAGGAGAGAAGCCCCTGTAATCATGAACACACTCCGGCCACAACTTGTTCCAGCACACGTTCAGGGTCTCCTTCTTCATGTCATTCAGTGATCTGCTGATGATGGGCAGACGTGGCAGTTGTGAATTTACGCAAATATTCTTTTAGTGTAAAATCACTGTCATTGTCCATTACATTCACAAGGTGCTGGAGGGAGTTCCCGGTATAGAGTGCCTTGAAGGCAGGGATCATGCCCTGGTCCATAGGCCGGAGGAGAGAGGTGGTGTTGGGAGGGAGGAACTCATGCTGGACTCCCTTGTAATAAAGATTGAGAGGGTGGCCACCAGCATTGTTCACAATCAGCAACACATTGAACTCCATGCCAAAGTCATTCAGGTATTGCCGAACTTGAGGGATGAAGCTCTGATGGAACCAGTACTCTGTATGGACTTTGGTGATCCAGGCCTTAGGGTTATGCATCCAGAACAGAGGAAGCAATGCCTTGTTCTTATTCTTGAGGGTCCTGTGGTTTGCAGCCTTGTAAATGAGGTCTGGTTTAAGCATGAAACCAGCCGCATTCCCACACATGATGATGGTAACCCTATCCTTTTGGGCCTTGAATCCAGAGGATTTAGCTTTGTCCTTCATAAGGTATGTCCGGGAAGGCATCTTCTTCCAGAACAGGCCAGTCTCATCCATATTGAACACCTGTTCTGGATGGTAGCCCTTCTCTTCGATGATTTACTTGAAGGTCTCCGGATATTTTGCGGCTGCTTCAATGTCTGCAGAAGCTGATTCCGCGTGCAGTGTAACAGACTTTAGGTGGAACTGCTTCTGAAACCGGTGGAACCACTCCATGCTGGCCTGGAAACCTTGAGGCGCTGATGATGGTCCTGCTTGGGGCTCTTCCCCCTCTGCTGCTTCTGCTTCTGTAGGCGCTTGTTCATCGGAGCCTAAGAAGCCTTCCTCTGCCTCTACTAAGTTGTCGCCTTCTGTAGCAGTTGGTAACTGCTGGCAGAGTCGTCACCTTCCGTAGCAGTTGATAACTGCTGGCAGAGTTGTCGCGCTTTCTCGCGAATGATGATGAAGTCGAGGGGCATGTTCTTCTTCCGTCAGTCCTTTATCCAGAATGCCAGAGCAGATTCCGTCTTCACGATTGTTTTATCCCACACTGTCGCAGCTGTCTTTGCACTACCAAAGTAGCTCATATTCACAGACTTGCGTATCTCCACCTCTTTCTTCTTGATATATCTGACTGTCCTCTCATTAACATTAAAATGGCAGCCAACCGCGGCAAGACTTTTTCCCTCCTTAAACATGTCAAGAAGTTTCACCTTCTCCTCGAGTTTCATAACAGTCTTCTTTCTTTTAGACTCTGCCAGAAGTCTTAGGAGCAGGGTGTTTTTTAGGAGGCATTTTAGGGCCAAATACCGCTGATGCACAAAGATAAGAAACCAAACACAAAGATGCACGATTTCACACGGTAAGAAGATGCTGCGAACTACACACAAACTGAGAAGAATACCGTGGATGCGGCCTCCCAGAATTCCATGTTCGCGAGTTGGTCGTGAATGTTCAGCCAATCAGCGCCAAGTGAACAGTCAATGAGCGCCCAGGAAAATGAATGGCGCTTCTGGATTGGCTGCTTTGCAAATGACACCTAATAGTGTGTCGAGTATCATTGGTCCTGGGTACACAGCATCCAGCATCTCAAGTTCTTTATATTTGCGGAGAGGTGGCTTGGGTAAAGCACTTTTAAGAAAAACAAATATACCTGTATGTTATTGAAATTTTGCTGTGTTTACATTAATATATTACAGTACTGTAATATTTGAAAATTAGTAAATCATTTTTCATTATACAAAATGTACTTACAGTAGTAATGAATATATACTTAGTACGGACATGAAAATGCTACGTACCGCAGGTGTAAACATACATACCCTGCTATTCCTGTTGTCTTATGTATTTTAGATATGCTCTGCGTACTACCTGTACTACTGTACTATGTAACATCCTAAAACAGTTTTTGTATGTAATATTTAAAAATCATCCTACAACAAAACATTTAATAAAATGTACAGTACTGTATGCACAGAATATCAGTGTTAGTATATGTATGTGCAATACAGCAGTACCATGCGTATACTGTAGCTGCAAATTATCGGCAAATGACCCAATGTAACTCGTTTCATTGCTATCTCTCGTTAGTGTGTTTTGCGTGTATAGCACTATGGACTAAGAATATTTTTTGAAATTGTGCATTAAGGTGTCCTCTGAATGCTCTGCTTCTTCTAAGGCCTCTGGCAAATAGCCTACAATTAATGACTGATGAGAAGAAAGTACAGTTGACATGATTGTTATGTTAAGAGAGGGCAAAAGTCACGGAAAAGTAGCAGCCCATTATGGCATGACATTAATTGTGGTCGCCTGCATTGAGCATGAACAAGGTAAAATACTCATGCAGCCCTACCATACCACCTTCATTGCCATGTTCAAATACCTTAACATGACAGCACCTCCCGTCATTCATTGTACTGCACAGCTAATTCATCATTATCATCTACAGCATACTGTAATGAACATTCATCACCAGTTACTACCCGTTTTTTTATTATATTATTACAGGTACCCAGTGTAGTATTACATAATATTATTATTTAATTTCTATTACTATTATATATACTGTAGTATTATTATTAGTTTAATTATTTAATGTTATACAATAATTAATACGAAAATACAGAATATTGCTATAAGAAAAAGACAAAAAATCTGCATCCGCGAATAGGCAGGTTTCCCGTGAATATTTTTATAGATATGTTCCACAGAAAAAACCGCGAATACATAAGTTTTCCCACGAATAAATTTTAGATAGGTTCTGCAGATAGGGTAATTTAGGGTGTTCCAAGTTTCACTGTATTCTAGAGAATTTTGTAACAGTTTAATATACCTTTACTATTTCATATTTGATGATTTAGTATGTTTTGAAGGTAGTTTTTTTCATTAACTTGGTATGACACCACCTTTCTGGAAATTGACTAAGTTCAGTTTACATAATCAACCGGAACTCATAGGTTGTGTCCACACGACAGCAAAGCATGTCACAAGTTCTTGTTGGCGACTTATCATATACATTTCACAAAAAGGTTGAAAACAAGTCATCGATCATAAGTGGAGTAGAAATCTTTGGCTAATGTGGATAATTGTTTGAAGTGCTGGTTAGAGCTACCATTAAGTTGTTGACCTGTTGCCAGTTTGTTTACGATGTGTGTGCGATAAGTTGCTAAAGAGTGTTTAAATGTTTTATTTCCATCTAAGTAATGACTTTTTAGACCATTTTGCATACTTTTTGTAGCCTTAATCTATATTTTGCATCGATTATTAAATTTAACGAGTTTCTTTAGAGTTTAAACACTTAATAGATTCTAGGGTGTCCGTCACAATGATGTGTAAGCATTGGTACTAGTGCTTTTAGACTTTGGGGACATACAGTCTTTGCTTGGTACAGGACAAGAGATATTTTAAAATTTAGTCTTCTGTTTTGATCACAAGTTTGTTATTAAAAGAGGAAATTCTCTCAGTTAACATCTGATTAAAAAATACTCTTATAAATTGGTTAAAAATTCATACTGTAAATACTATTGAGTATCCTATCAAGAGCATTATTATCATGGCATTGCTGCATATTTGAAGACTGCTAGCATGTGAAGGTTCTAAATTGAAAGTGTAACTTTAAGGTTAGTTTGGTGTTGTTGACTTTTGTATTTTAGATACAGTGAATAACTTAACAAACTCAAATTCAAATTACTGTACATCTTTAAGGGAAGTTTTTCACTATTGACAGCCAAATTGCAGATAAATTATTAGTTACTACTCAAATTGAATGTATTGCTCTGAGAAGAATTTGTTTTTTCAGAAAATTTGATTTTAGGTATATGGTTTAATAAGTAAATTCTTGTTCAGAATGTTGCTTCAAAGAGATTATGGATTGGTAAAGATAGTATCTTAGGTCTGTGAATAAGTGAACTCAAAAGTGCTCTTTTAAAAGGAGTTTGACTAAGGATATTTTCAGCCTGAATAAAAAAGCAAACTCAGTTATAAGAAGTTTAATCATCTTGATGATGCATTTATAAGTAGACTTTATTAAAATATTCAAATTATCCTGAGATCTATCCAGTATTTTCATCTACAGGACTTAAATATTTTCCAGGCCCTTGTTATACATACAAGGTAAATTCATTTCTTAGTGTAATTCCTAGCAATTAGGGTAGTAGCTATTTAATTAACTGCTGTTGTTAAGCTAACCAGAGAGGATTGATTTTCCATGAATGGTGTAAATTGGAGTAAGTTTGGGTTGAAGAAGTTAAACAGCCAAGTTAGAGATAAAGGGAATTGGTTTAAAGTAAAGGGAAGTTGTTTGATAATCAGGTTTTTTTTTATTGTTACGGGGTGACTTGACCTGAGAATGGCTCAGAATGAAGCCACATATTTAGCTGTAAAGTATGTATAGGTTGTTTCAGGGTGCTAGCAAAATTTTGAATAATTATCAGAAGTGAGGTATTAATGAAGAGTTTGTCTTGACTTAGGAACAAGTGATTTCTGTTAGTGTTTGTAGTTATATGGTTTTGTTAAGTTATATGTTTTGTTTGGCTTTACAAATGTAAATGATTTCAGGAATTCACACCTATTAATGTAAGTGTATGTGTATTAAATTTTAATTTTTGATGCTACAGTCTTTTGACATATGGATATATTTTTTTTTTGTAGATTAAGACAATCATTCTTTTTTCTTAAGTGTTAATGTGTTTCATACAATTCCTGTTGAATATTGGTAATAGGATTCAGTTAACTGTTATTGTTAAAAATGTAACTTTCAAATTTGAATGATAGGAAAACTATTTTAATACCAAGTTGTATTTTGCTGTTGGACAAGGGCTTCTCTATTTTAACTTTTTGCTCAGTTCTCTTAAAGTTCCTCAACTTAATTTAGCTATGAGAGGTAATTAGAACAATTAATAGATTCATGGCACAGTATCCTCACCCATCCATTTTTACCAGATTTTCTTTCACATTACTCACTCAAGGGGCACTACTTCAATCTCCTGTACAGGCTTCAACTTATAAACACCTTGCAGATTTACAACACAACAATGCTTGCTACAGAATTGCACACTTTCTGCATTATAGAAGCAGCTTTGCTCATATTTTGACTGATAGAAGCAGTTTTAATTAGTTACATGTTTGGCAGCAAGAAGAGTTTCAGGCAGTAATGAAGTTCTCTTTCTTTCCACAGTTTGTATCTTCCTTTATTATTAATACACTCTGAAACATCCTTTATTGCATTGCTAAAGCAGCCCTGTCCCCTTTGTGCTTTGCCAAAGTCTGTACTTGCCTGAAGCATTATTGAATAGTCTATACACTGCCAAATCATTCCTATACAATGTACATGCATAGAGCATAGGTACACACTAGTTATACTTTGCTGGAGGAGTCTTATGTGCACTACATACTTTGCAGAGGGCCCGTTTTCACACTACACTGTTGAGGTGCTTTTGCAGTTTCATCCCCACATAAGGACTGAGTACTCCATTCCTGATATTTTCACTCTCTTAGGATCCGTATCTTTTATTCTCAACGCAGTTTTATGATTGGAGGTTGTCAAGGTATGATATTGTAAAGCTTTTGGGGTATAATTTTTGGAGCTCATCATCAAAATCTTAAATTAGGTGAATTCTCAAGTTCTGCATAGTAAATTTTGAGCAGTTAATGTTTCTTGCAATGATTTAAGTAGGTTACCAGTCTGGTTAAAGTCCTTAATAATAATTATAATCATGTCTTGATTTTTGAGCAGGGATGCTTTTAATTTTTGGTACAGAGGGGAAAGTTAGAATAAGAGCAGTACAGTATCTTCAAACAGTGCATAAACCTGAAGAGTTGAAAGAAAATGTTTTGACTTATAGTTCTCAATTAATGAAAAGAAGCTGAAATACAGAAGCCCTTATGTATATGCATGTACATTATACAGTTGTTCTGAATAGAAAAAAAAAACTTAAAATAAAGGACTCCTTGGAGTAAGCATTGCAGTTCCATGAGGAGGGAGTGTCCTCATTAGGTGGAATTATGACTAGCCAACCACCATTTGTGAAGCCAGCTCAAAGAGTTGTTTTCTAAGCTGATTTCTGAGATGGAAAAGCCCCTTATATACCTCCCTTGTGCTTTCCCAGATGTATTCCTAGTTTCTATTTCACTGCTGAAGAATAATAGACAGTTTCAAATGTAAAAGATGTACAAGTACAAGGAAGGAGTGGTAAGGTAACCACTGAGAGAAGCCTTGGCTGATATTCATTGTTATGGCTGTGTTTGGACGAAAGCAAATGCTTGTGGATGTAGTGCCTTATGATCTTATTTAGTGAGCCTGTAGATTTTTATTTCCAGAATTTCCAGAACAGATGTATAATGGCCAAAAAACCTAGTTCGTTTTTCTATGGATAAAGTGAGAAAAATGCGATTTTCACACGTTCTGAAATTTTTTCATTTCTTTTGAGATTTCAAATAGGATTTTCTCCCAAGCCTTGTTTTAGAACTTGGGCCATGTTTACTCTCATAAAAAACAAGAAATTAAGCAAAAGATAAATGTTTACAGTGTATATACTGTCAAATGTGTTCAGCTATTGTGTAATTGGCTTTGCAGCTGATAAATTTCTCACCTTAAGCTCAGTGGATAAATTTTCTTGTAAATATTTGTGGATAGGGATGTTTGACTTGGTTTCAGAGATTTTTCTATCTAAAACTGGCTTATTTTCACTGTGGATAATTAACTAAAATGAATTAGTATATGTAGATGTACTCTATATGAATGACTTCAGGTTCTTTGTTCCCAAGAAAAATTTTCATTTCGGAGAAATTTATATTTTGAATTGTTACTTTTACTTTAATGTTGATTGCTGGATTTTGTCATTCAAACTACTATTTCCAGACCAAGTTCATTTATGTTTTTGATGGAGGATGAAAACTTATAACTTATAGAGCATCATTACTGATACAGTATTAGAAAGATTTTTTCAGGCAGAACATATAATTTTTTTAGCTGATGTTGGATTTATATCACACGCTGGTTTCGTCCTAACAGCAGTTTACATAAAACTTTGTTTCACAAGATTGTTGATAAGTACTGAATATGATGTAAATTCTTCTAGATGTCTTAAAAGGTAGAAATTAAGTGTATCACAACATTTAAAAAGGTAGATAATTTGGTGCATCAGAACATTTATGAAGTCCTTTTGGTTGAGTTTATGACTACTTTTAATTATATTTCAGACACATGTTATCATTTCAGAGGGGGGTACCAGCTTGGGGCTTAAATACCTTCTTGTCTTGGGACCAACTTCATTTGTGTACTTGAAATAAAGGAGGGATAAATACCACAATGATCATATTTTCAGAGGATGTGCAGGAAACCTTACAAATTCATAACATTGTCAGTAATAAAACAAAGATGAGGGTGTAACTATGAATCTTGGAGAAATTTTGATATGGGTGTTTGTCGTAGAATGGACAAAAACTGTTTAACAAGTCTGCTAGGGCAGTGTGTAACAGTGATGTCTCAGATGTGTTGGAAAGGTTACCTAGTGCTAAGGCAAATTTTTAGAACAATAGGTTTCCATCTCATTTAACTGGGTGAGGAAACTATCAACATTTTAGGTTACCTTCCTACTTGAAGAGTTGGTCAAGTTTGGATGAAATTGAAGCTATGGATAGGTTCAATGCCCATTTCTTCCTGAAGTTACTCAAATATTGAATGATGTTGAACTGCAGTTGATGATGATTCATTGATTTCAGGTGTTTGCAATGTTTCCTCTGAAAGACAGTTGCTAACAAAAGTGTCAGTGATTAACTGAATTTAGAAATAATTGTCCCTGATGTGATGTGGATATGTAATGGTTGTACGTTTTTTGGGGAATTTCATGGTTTGGGTTATGTGATACAGGAATTTGTTTTTTTTTTTCTGTTTTTGTTGATGCTCTTAATGATATGTAAGATTGGTGTTTCCTCTTACAACCTTACAAAATTTGGTGGGCCATACTGTGATATAATAACTTAAAAATTAAGTGGAATGATAACCAACTTTACACTTTATATGTCTGATCACAGGTAACTTCCTTTCAGGTATTGTTTAAGATGCATGTTGTGCATTTTCTCATGTTAAACTGCTGTGCAATTTAGCTTTTCAAGATGCCATTGGGTTTGTTATGACGTTTTCCAAGTTTTGATCTTACTGAGCTTGATAAAGGTCAATGTTTACAATATTTAGTAAGTGCATTCAGGAGTCCTGCTAAAGATATGCATTTTAGGACTAAAGATGTCTTTTTCATGATGGTGTTTTGGGTTTTAGTCAAGTCCTTTCTTGTGATGCTCTTGAATGAGGGAAATTTAGGATAGAAATTTTGACAGTTTTAAGTAATAATAATGATTCTAGAAGGTAGATCATGATGGAATTATTTTTAGTGTGTAAGTATGGTATTCCAGAAGTAGTCTGTCTTGGTGGTGTAGTTTTGGACCGAGAAGAAGTTTGGTTTATAACAGTGGAATACAAAAAGAATTAGTTTTTGGTATTGGTATTTGGAATTCAGAAAGAGTTTCTTTGCGATAATCGGGCTTTCAGATGTTATTTGGTGACTGAGTTTGATATTTGGATGTTGGGATTTGATGCCTAGCAATTTATTTGGGACAGTGGCTTTGGTATTCAGCAATTATAGATGACAGTGGGTTTTGTATTCAACCATGTTTGGTGACTGCATTTTGGTATTCGGAAATCACTTGGTGATGGAGTTCAGTATTCACAAATTAGTTAACAACAGTGGAATTTGGTGTTCAGAAATGAATTTTTGACAGTGGAGATCATCATTCATTGTCATAGTTTTAAGAGCAGAGATTGACATTGAGTCAGTATGTGATATGGATTTTAATATTCACTTTGTTCTGTACAGTAGTATGGGTTCCAGGTTTTGTTTGTAATAATTTTCGATTTATTGTCAATGCATGATGATATAAATCAATTTTTATCATCATTGATGTTATCTGACTTTATGATATAACATTTAAATTGCAGAATAACGTCAGTGGCATTTGAGTAGTTGAGATTCAGAAAACATTTGCTTCCATTTATTTGGGATTCCGAAAGTCCTTGTTCTAGCTGCATTAAGGTTCAGAAAATGTTTATGAACGGTAACTTTGCATTTAGTGTCTGTTAGCATTTGATAGTTTTGAATTCAGTGTATATTAGTCTGTGCTACATTTACAGTCATGGAATCTGTTAGTCTTCAAGACTTTGGCATTTCAAGAAGTTTCTTATGATAGGTTAATGTTAGAAAGCTTATGCTGTGACACTTTTGCATTCAGGAAGTTCGTTATTGTGTGATACTTTTAATTTTAGAAAGTCTTAGATTCAGGATATTTTTATCTTCATGGTCTTCTCCCTTCAGAAAGCCTGTATTTTTTGTACTTTTCCATTCAAGAAGTGTGTTGCTTTATAATGGTTTTGTGGCCAAGAGTCTTTTCATTTTTGTTTTAAAATTTTCAATAAGTTCTACAATGTTTATATATTTCCTGTTTACCGCAAACCAAATATTGATGATTCTGTATATGACTGTCTTTTGGAAAGGATTAGTATGGCTCAGTCACAGGATTCAAAGCTTCATTTGTTATTTGTGGAGACTGTAATGCAAAGCACAATGAGTGGCTAAATTCAAAATCCACAGATCAACATGGCTAGTCTGCTCTTGAGTTCTGTGTATCCTCCAATTTTGTCCAGCTAATTGAGGAACCCACGCACATTTCTGTTAGTAGATTAGACCATATTCACAGAGGTTACAGCTGTTGTGAAGTCCAAGGTCTGTGAATATATAGGCACTTCTGATCATTGTGTCATTGAGAAGGACATATCTGTCAATCAATGTACAGTATTCCTAATTCCGCCATTGGAAAAACGGTCCGGCTAAAATCCAGAGCCAGTTGTGATGTCATTATTGAAGCTTGTCAGTCACTATATTAGATCCTGATCCCAAGAAGAAGCCAAATGAAATGCTGATGGCTACTGTATTTTAATAATATATGTCCCTAGAAAGGTAATCAAATTTAGGACAAATCACCAACCATAGTTTGATGATACATGTACGATAGACAAACCTACCATGACAAATAGACCAAATTCAATGCATGGAGACAGAATTGTTCAAATGAAAATTACACCATTTTTGTTGAGCCTCACCATGCTGCAAATAGAACTTACCATTCAGCTGAGAGAAATTACAATAATCCCTTGAAGAGGAAACTTGAAGGAATTAAGTCAGCCTCATCTGTGGTCGACCAAACTGACATCATATATCTTTGGGTCAGGCTTGTCTTCCATTCCACCACTACTAACAGATAATGGTAGGTTGGTTACTGGTCCTAGAGAAAAGGCTGAACTGCTGCATAGAGCTTTTGAAGCTAAGTAATCAGCTGAGGATGTCCTTCTCCTTGATACTTGTCATCCTGAACCTATTCTTACAAATTTTACATTTCGCCCAGGATGTTAAGAAAATTCTGGATTATCTTGATAGCGGGGGTGAGGAAGATCCTGATGGTTTCCTCCCTTTGTTTTTTGAAAAAGTTTCTAGTGTGTTGTCTCCCAAGATTACTAGATTCTTTAGATTTTTATGTCGATGTAGTATCTTTGTGGATGAGCGCAAGCTTAGTATTACAGTGCCTCTTCCAAAGAGTGTCATATCTGCAGACTGCAGTAACTACTGTACAGGCCAATGTCTATTCTCCCTGTGCTTTCCAAAGTTGCAGAAAAACTTATTTTTAAGCCACAATATAAGTATGTGGAATCTGAAGGACTGTTAGCTGATAGTCAATATGCATACAGGAAGCAGTTAGGTACCTGCAATGCTCTTTTAGACTTGTGCCATTTGCAAGGGAACCTTGATAAGGGGTTTGAGTGCAAAGTAATTCAAATAGATTTTAGTGCTGCTTTCGATTTAGTAAATCACAAGGCACTTATTTATAAACTTCAGAATCTTGGAGTGGGTGAATATGTTTTAGGATTACTCCAAGATTTCCTTACAGGTAGGCAGCAGCGAGTTGTGGACGGGATCTTTAGTGAACCAAGGCCTATTGTGTCTGGAGTTCCACAGTTGAGTGTTCTTGGTCCACTGTTATTTTTAGTGTAAAGAAGTGATATGGTTGTTGGCCTAGAAAACAAGATTGTTCAGTATGTCGATGCTGCAACACTTGTGGGTGTAGAAAAGTCTCCACTTATGAGAAATGAAGCTGCCTTCAGCCTCAATCGGGACATGGACCGGATCAGTAGTCGATGGGGTATGAGGCTGAATTCCAGTAAAACTAAAACACTATTGATTAACAGATCTTGTACAGATTTCCAACCCCATCATCCCCACCAGGTGGATGGAAAATTGCTGAATGAGTCTGAAGCTTTAACTATTCTAAGTGTAACGTTTGACACATCTAATTTTTGAGAAACATCTAATGAAAATTTCAGCAGTGCAGCACAAAAGTTAGGTATTGTTCGTAAGGCCTCACATGTTTATAAAAGTAATAAAATCAGTGCAACCTGTTTTAGGTCATTTTTACCTCTTTTACTGGAACACTATTCTCTGGTGTAGATGTCTGCTTCTGCTAGAGATTTATCCCTTTTAGATAGAATGGTTCATGATGGTAGGTCTCTGTTTCCTAATTGTGGCAGGTATGAGTTGGACCATCAATGAGTGGACTCTTGTTTGTCACTTTTCATAAACCAGTATGCAGAAAATGTGCTTCGCTGTCGAACTCGGTTCTAAGAGGTCCTTTATTCCTCACACTGTTGGATTGTGGACAACCTCTGAGAGGATGCTGTGCAGTTGGAATTTCAGAAGTTCAAGCAAAAATGCAATGCATTGCTACCCTAATACTAATCTTCTTTCATTTTATTACTTTTTTATCTATCTATTTATTAATTTATTTTTTTTCTTTTTTGATAAGTGGGATCTCAACCCTAAAAGAGTTCAGAGGTCTGGTTAAACAAATCATTTATAACTAACTAACTCTTTCTATATTTCACTTCACTTCCTCTTAATTCTTCCTAATGATCACCATATTCTTTGGAAGCTTCAGTGGGCTTGTTCTATATGAAGAGGTCTCATCTACTGAATAATAATAAGGAAAGTGTTAGTCTGTGAATTTCTCCAAAGCAAAAATCTGTTAGTATTACATGCTCTACGACGATATTTTTATGATTGCTTTTGCCCTCAGGAAGCCTTAGTTTCTCGTAATTTTCTCGATAGGAAATGTATTGAGGAGAGATTTTACCCGAAAAGTGTATCTGTTTAAGAGGTTTGTTCTTTGACTGTTATTTGTAGAGTTTTATTTCTCAGAAAGTGAGTTGTTTACATAGAAAGCCTGTTAATTCAAGGGAGCCTTTTTACCTTGAAAATTATGTCAATTTGTGATTTTCTGGTTGGAAAGACTTTTTGCTTAGTAAGGCTGTTAAGGACATTTTTTTTTTTTTTTTAGCCTAGGAGGTAATTTAGGGTGTTAGCCTAAAAAGTTTGTTAGTTTATGAGATACTTTCCTCAGAAGTGGCGTTTTTTCATTGAAAATGTCAATTAGAAGAGTATTTTGCCTAAAAATTTCATTTTGGAAGAATTTTGTACCTAAAAAGTGTCAGTTGAGAGATGATTTTACTAACATGTGAGCTAGTTTGGTAGAATTTTGTAGCCGAAATGTGTCACTTTGGTAGAGTTTTGTACCAAAAAAAAGTTTTTCTGTTTAGGAAGGTTTTATGCCCAGAAGGTGTGTCAGTTTTGAAGAATTTTGTACCCAAAAAGTGTCAGGAAGAGTTTTGTACCCAAAAAGTATGTCAGTTTAGGAAAATTATTACCCAGAAGTGTGTTGGTTTGGGAGAGTTGTATGGCCAAAAAGATTTTCAGTTTGGGAGAGTTTTAGCACAATGTCAGTTCGGGAGAGTTATGCATCCAAAAAGTGGGAGTTTTTTTATGGGAGAATTTTTTGTCCAAAAAATGTTGCAGTTTGGGAGAATTTAAAGTCCAAAATTGTGTCAGTTAAGGAGAGTTTTGCACCCAAAAAGTTTGATATTTGGGAGAATTTTGTACCCAAAAAGTGTCAATTTGGAAGTATTTTACCTAATCAGAGAGTTTTTTGGTAGAATTCTGTATCCAAAACGTGTCATTTTGGGAGAATTTTAATTCCAAATTTTGTCAGTTTGGGGAGTTTTGTACCTAAAAAGTGGATTAAGGAGAATTTTGTACCCTGAAAGTATATCAGTTTGTGAACTTTGAACTTAGAAAGTGAGTTGGTTTGTGAGTTTTGTACCCAAAAAGTGTGTTGGTTTGTGAATTTTGTACCCAAAAAGTGTGTCAGTTTGGAAGAGGAGTGTACCTAAAAAGTGTGTCAGTTGGGGAAAGCTAGGTGTATAGAAGGTCAGTTCATCAAAAAGTTGATTAGGTTATATATATAAAAAAAATCAAGAATACATCTTAAATGTTGACCAAACAACTGGCTTAAAGTTATGGGAAACCTGGGGCTTGTCAGCAGTATGGTACTGGCTTTTTAAGGTCAAGTCTGGAGGTGTAATGTCTAAATTAAAATGAGTAAGCTTTCCATGAAGTTTTTCTCAGTCATTAGTCGTTGGTCATGAATGTAGCAGCAGTAGTCCTGTCCTAATGGTCGATACAATGATGTAGTTTTTAGTGTCTTACAATTCTAATTTTTAGCCAGGTTCCAGTTAGCAATGTGAAATGGCAATCTGCTTTATTGTTAAAATAGTCTTTTGTTCTGTTTTAGTGAATAATTTAAAAGTATACTTTCCACAGACCTGTGTCTCTGTCAACATAAAACAGCAATTTTTATAGTCTTCTTCTTAATAAGGATTGGAAAACAACAATTTTAATCTTTTATCCATGTTCTAATAACCAATGCCAAAACATCATTTTCATAGTCTTGTAAAAAACAAAGTTGTAAGAATTGAGATAACTTTCAAACTACAAAACGACCTAAGAAATGTCTAATTCAGGGGTTGGGCATCTCTCCCTAATTACTTGGCAATGGGATGACTTTGTAAGGTGTTATTGCACAGAACCTAAAGTGGCCTGGTGGTCCACGTGTACGGTGAAGGTTGACGTTAGTCCGACCTGCTGCCCTGCTGGGGGAGGAAGAATGGGGCAGGAGGATAGTAGCCTTGCACGTCTCCAACCATTTACCTGACTCAATCACTTACATTAAATGGTGTTGGGCCACAAGACGATTTATTAGGCATTTAGGTCACTTGTCTGCTTTTGGGAGGATTGTATGTGTCTTGGTGTAATTAATTGCTTTTGTTGTAACAAAGACTAAAGGATGACTTGTAATTTTGAATAAGATAAAATTAAGTGAATTTTCCGTTAAGTTTATTTATGAAATTCCTTTTTGCAGGAAATTCACAAAGACAACTGAGAAAGAATATAGATGAATATTCATACTCAGAAATACATATTGGACACAAAGCTAACCCATGTAAACTGCTGCTAACAAATCTGACAAAACTAGCAATTAGTTTGGACTTGAAAGTCATAATATGTATTAGTGATTTATTAAAAATTTTAATGTTTTAAAGTCTCAGAAGGATAAGTTTTTAACTGCATTATCGTAAGTTAAAATATTTTAAAGCACTTAAACCAGCAAAATGAAAAAAAATTGTATTAGTAAAGTGTAACTAATATAAAGTGCATTTAAGATGGTAAAAAACGAAGCTAAAAAATTCAGTAGGAGTTTAAAAAGTTCATAAGAAGAATAAAAGAATCTGAAGAAAGTTGTATATCGTATTTCTGTGTCTACAGAGGTTTTACAGCGATATAATATAACATTTTTGTGTCACAATTCACATTAGTAGCTAGTATTGGTAGCAAAGTTAGTCTCAATGTTTTTAATAGTTACAAACACGGTAATACTCCAATTTTGCCACCAGTATTAACATATTAACACAAAATTTAACGGCAAATAGATGGAGAATACTAGTGAACAGGCTGCGTGAAACCTCCAGAACGAGTTATTTTAGTTCACTCAAATGAAAAATAAGCCAATTTTCCATACAAATATCCCAGAAAATAAAAAAAATGTCCTTATTAATTAATATTTATAAGTAAAGTACCCACTAGAGCTCAAAGTTAAAAGTTTTGTCAGTTACAATGTCATCAGCAACATGGCTAATGCTCGAGACTATATTTACCATAGACCGTGTCTCTTTGCTTAACGCTCTATAGTTTTCTATGATGGTTGACGTATAAGACCCATTTTCTATGACGAGACGTGGACGAGATTGTTTCAGAAATCTGAAAGAAAAGGGAAACAAATATAATGTGAAGTTACCGTAGACTTTCTCACATGTCATCCAGAGAGAGATGGGTGCAGGATTTTTTTATTGGCCATTATATTTTCCGTGGGCGAAATTCTCGGGGTAAAACTCTTCGGGAATCTCACGCCATGTTTCATGAGGCTCTACTCTAACCAAACCTTTGCTAGGTATGCCATAAGAATGACGTCATCAAATGCTTGTCTTATTGGTAATCATACTCCTCCCGTTTGGACCCGTCATTACAAATCTTTTACATTCGAAAGGTCTTACATTAGTAGTGGTAGAGAAAATGGGAAGCCATCTGCGAAAGTGTAAGGGAGGTATATAGGAATTCCCATTCTCAGCAAACCAATGGTCAGCATAGAAAACAACTCTTGAATTGGCTTCGAGGAGGCGAGTGCTGGGTCATACTTCCTCTGCCTTGAGGGTAACCCCTCTTCGGGACTATGCAATGTTCACTTCAAGGAGTAAAAAAAAAAAAATTGTAAAATAACCTGTAGGAAAAACATAATAAAAGACTTGCTTGTTCACATGATTTTATTACCATTGGTTTTGTACAGGTCGTCCATACTAAACTACAATGACCACCTTGGTTTTTTGGGACCAAAAATTTAGCGAGTACCAGAGTACTAAGCATATGCTTAGTCTACGTTCTTTAATACTAGCCAAAAATATAATGCAGGAATTACGTTGCTTACGTATACCAAGCACGTTTACAGCTTTAATATCTTTGGAAAAAAACATGGCCTAAGGATTGCCTTTCT
Source organism: Macrobrachium rosenbergii (assembly GCF_040412425.1). Classification (NCBI taxonomy): domain Eukaryota; kingdom Metazoa; phylum Arthropoda; class Malacostraca; order Decapoda; family Palaemonidae; genus Macrobrachium; species Macrobrachium rosenbergii. Next base: position 18,563,305 of record NC_089794.1, read on the forward strand.
CATGCGTGTCTAGTGCATAGGTCTACTGATCCGCCCCAAATTTCAATGAATGATCAAATTTAGTCTTTTTGGGGGTATTATTTTATGCTGCCAATACACAAAGAGAAATTGTAACCTAGATTTTTGAAGAGAGCTTTTCATCAAATTAAGACTTGTAAGGCAAGACAATAGGCTATCAGCCCTCCTTCCCCTCCATAAGTAATAGGCTACAGCAAAATTGTGAACAGTAAACACCCTTAGCTTACGTGGTTTTTTAATTGGCAACTTATAAAATTTTACAGTTTTTGAAACTTCTACAAACCTAATTGGAAAAAATATTAAAATACTGTTCATCGTTTGTGACACTAATTAAACGGTTAAGAAAAAAAAAAAAATTAGCAGTTACTTTTAACCGGTACCCCACAAGATATCGAGCACTCTCTAGTGATTGCGTCAAAGAAAACGGGTCATAGGGATTGAGGAGTCTAGCAAAGATTTTAAGGTTTCCTCAAAAACCGATCCAAATTAGGATAGGTTTTCTTTTTGTCCTCAAAAACTGATCCAAATTCAACGATACTTAGTATTTCTCTCTCTCTTTGCTACACACTTATTTTAGGGTAACTTTGGCATATTTTTGAAATGACAACTGAAAATACTAATTCTTTAATTACTTTGTCAATTTCTAAATTTCCCACCGACAGCCTTTTCAATATTAGTTGTGGAATATATAAGAAAATATTTGTGGGAAATCGGTTCAACCACAAGGTAGCTGGTCATGTACTTTATAACGGGGTCTGAGGCGTAGGCACTCGTCCTTAAATACCTCGTTGTTTTCTGTAGTATTTTTCAAGAAAATTCTGTGGTAGTTTACCTTTGGCCTTAGATATCCATCGACAGCTTTTTGTTTGCACTATGGTAAACATTATCGAAAATGGCTGGCTTAGTTTACAAAATTTTAACACAGATTACAATAGCATTTTTATTTACAAATCATTTATATTTCGGTTTTTAACTACCAGCGCTGTTTCCATACTAACCTGTATCTTCTGTATTTTTTCAAAGCACCTTGAAATCACTAAGGAGTACGTGACTCGAATATGTCAGGCTCATTAACCTGTCTCTCTCTGAACCTTGAAGGGTTTCGTTAACAAAACACAAACACAATGTTATTAAAAAAAATTGTGAAATACTTTAAAACAAAAAATTCGTGATCCATGAAACAAACTCTTCCCAAGTTTCCAAATAAACTGATCTAAAACCCCTGCTTTGTGATCACAAAACAAGGAAAAACCACAAAGTATGGCACCGAACATTCACTCTGCCTTTTCATTCTTGAGGAGAATGAGCAAATATGGAAACGCTTTACACTGTTACTCTTCTCTCATGGCTCAAAGGAGATTACATGGCATGCAAAATCAGATAAAACATACAATAATCAGGAGACAGTATATATCTTACAAGTGTAAGCATTTTGACTAATGATGCCTTCTATCCTATACCTATGCAATCTCCAGTAGCTTTAAATACACTACTTCCTTATATCAAAAGAACCCATAGAACTGTTAGGTTTTATATTCTACGTCTCTTTTATTATCCCTGAAACTACTTATGCTGCAGTAGAGCAAGCTCACTTTTTTTTATGATGCAGTAGACTTCACTTTCCAATTTTCAAACTTTGTCTTTCAAAAGGAATGGCTCCTAGTGCTGTCAGTTTTGCTCCATGACAGGGAAATCAAACAATAAAAATTCTGTACGAAGAGGAATCTACATTAAAGTACTATGCAAAATAGAAATTTTTAACTTTCAGGGAGCCTAAGAAATGTACTTTGACAGAATATTAAGCAAAGCTGAAGGTAACACATTAAACAAGTGAGGTTACTATATATAACATGATATCTAAGAGCGAAGAAAAGGACAGTACAGTATGTTAGAAGCATCTGCAACAAAGTTGGAGTTCATAAATAATCAGCACTTCATCCTTAATTTGAAATCATGGCAATGGAGGAAGATACCTAGATGCTACTATACAAGACCACACGAGGGAGAAGTGGAATGGAGAAGAGATAATTAACACCAACATCAGCAGAACCAAGCTTAAGGTAAAAATAAATTAAGCACTGAAAATGTCCTGTTGGGAAGGTGGCTATGCACATTCCACATGAGAGGATTAGGAAGGACTGCAACACCATGAATCGAATCTGCCAGTTTTATTAACGATCCCTTGGCCTGAGGCTGTTGGAAAACAGAGGAGATCACAAAGATTTACATATGCCAAGGGGGGAGCACGCTAACTAGTATAACAATTAGCAGACGTGGAAACAGAAATACTGCAGGAAGAAGGGTACAAATGAAGACCAGGAATAAATTTTAACTCGGACATGAATTTCATGACAGGTAAGTATGGAAAGTACCCCCTATGCACCTCAAATTCAGAGTAGAACCAGACGCAACAACTATGATGATGATTAGGTGTACAAAGCTCATAATGATGTTGTCCTCTCTTGACCAATCATTACATAGGTCCTACACAACAGCTAAGAGAGAGAGAGAGAGAGAGAGAGAGAGAGAGAGAGAGAGAGAGAGAGAGAGAGAGAGAGAGAGAGAGAATGATCTGCATATGTAATGAGTGAGGATAAGAGTAGCATGTTATGCGGAAAATGCAAAATTGGGAGGACAAAGACTAGCCATCAGGAAGAGTTGATTTGGAGTAAATCAAAGTTGGAAAAAATGTAAGTTTGCAACTTATAAAATGTTGGTTATGTATAGCCAACATATACATTACCAACAATGATTTTCACATATAACACTTCCTTCCGAGACAGAATACCATATAAAACTTATAAACAATCTTTAGAAATGTTTAGTGAAAGCAGTATTTCACGAAGCTTATACTATATAGCAAAAACACAATTTCACATAAGCATAAGAATACAGAATTATCTCAACAATTAAATCAATTACTGTAGTCAAATGACAGCAGTTACACGATTACAACCGGAAAACATAGTGTCTACACAGACTCTGACTGGAGAAACTAGTGACCAAAAAGCCTCTTAAGAACATTAAACTTGCACACCAATCACAGTCACGACTTAACATTTCACATTAAAAAAAATTACTTAGTATGGTCTGAATACATAAAATCAGGGATCAGTGATGAAATACAAACATTAAACACGTGGTGCCTGTAATTATATAGATATATATATATTCTACCATGACCATTATGCTATTAATATTAACTTTGAGATACTAGGATTACAAGCATCTTACTCTGACATACCAACTGATATGACATTCCACACGGTTACAGTTCTGTATACTTATGTTTGTATGGTAAGCAGAGCATAATGCGGTCAAAACTTAGCTATTAAATTCACTCAAAGTATTTCCTTCATGACTACTCCTCAGATTAGGAAACCCGAATGAACACAGTTGTATTCTGTTAATAGATTTTCTCTGATGCAGCACTTAACTTTCATGTAATTTTTAGTTATATCTTGTTACTTGCTTTATCACTCCACAAACCTACCTACTGGTCTTGCAAATACTTGTTTATTACTTATTTAAGTCTTGATTGATTGACTGATTATGAAATTTAGGTATTACACCTTATTATCAATCAATTATGAAATTTAGGTATTACACCTTATTACATACAAAAGAATATGTACACTAATTTACCAAAAAGTTACCATAGGGTGGGAACAATGGATAAATTACTTATTTCTACAAAATGAATTAACTGACACTTTAATAAAATTTATGATTTACATCAATATTATCGGTAGCTATAAACAGTACTCCATTTGTTTATTTATGTGCTCCCTCTAGCACTTTATCCTTATTGCTAATAAATGCAGGCATGAGAAAGGAAGGTTACCTATTTTCATAATTCCATGCACCAGGTATTCACTTATTTGTAATCCATCATTCTCTCTGCTTTTACTGTAATAAGATTATATCCTGCAATTTCTGGCTTCTTCTCGAAGACTTATGCCCACACTTGTTTGTGCAACTCTCTACTCTGTTGCGATAACTTTTTATCTCGGCTACACTATCCTATTGCTCTGTTCTTAACAGCATCTTTATTCCTGTTGTTATAATAAACATTTATAACATATCTCATCCAAAAAATATACTAATTTTAAGACGTTCTCAAACCACTACCTGAATATAAGTCCAAGGCATTGTATAATCATAGCAATTTTGTCAGACTTGCCTCTCATGTCTATGTATAACTAGAATGTAGAAATATTAGTGTTGACAATTTGCTGTATAACTAGATATCAGTTGTTCAGCAAATTGCCAACCCTTAATTTTTCTGAATTCTTCTGTCCTTACAATTTTATCTTACAGTTTTTACTTTCCTAGATCTTACATCATTTACCTCATTCTACTTGTATATCTAATACTGAACTGACTTTCAAACCATCATTCACTTAAAAATTTAGAAAAACCTTCACTTTCGTGGTAAAACACCTTTTATTTTCACTTGTGTCTTAATGCCCAATTAAGGATCGACACTAAACACCTATTTAAATGACCAAAAATCAATGGTTAATGATAGCTGCAGACTCCACCTCAAGTGTTGAAATTCCTTCGCTACTAAATGTACCAATCCTGTGTAAGCCCATCAGTTATCCTCTCATACTGGGAACACCAACAGGCTTAAGATCATTCACAGCACAGAACTTCAAGCTTGACATCTTGTCTTCAAGGGCCTGATGAATGCTTAGTAAACATAAAAAAAAAAAAAAAAGCAAAAACTGGAGCAAAAAAACATTTGTACTAAACAATGCATATTAATAAAGTTGTGAAGTCTACTCTAAGATTTTTTATGTTAATTCGAAATAAATGGTAAAATACCTCAATATGAACAACAGTACGTAGAAGTGTTTTGTCACATCAAATTGAAACAAAGCTGAAGAGAAATGGGAAAGAGTACATGGACATCCAAATCTATACTGCACAAGAGGAACAAGACAAATAGCTTATTACACCAGATACATGACAAATGCCAAGCAAGCATCAGAGACACTCATTTATCTCACCTTCACACACACTACTTAATAGCATCATTCCAACACCAACTCACTCACTACTGAGCAGCAAACCCCATTCCAGACATCCTCTAGATTAAATCAAGGCAGTATTTGATCATATGTGGTTTGGATATCTAAAGGTGACAGGTAAAAGGGATAGAATTTTGAAAGATATGCAAATCTATAAACTTAGTTGCTAATCACCTGTGCTTAGAATCGGTAAAAAGTCACACATTTATACATCTTCCTAGAAATAATGAATAAAAGGACCACAATTTTGTTATCAGTGGATTAAACCTCACCATAAGAAGGTAACTCACCTGTCATTGACCACTGTCTACCCTTACTGGGAATTAAGGAGTAAGCAAAAATAAAATGCTTGTCTACTATACTCCTATAATTTTGAGAGAGATATATGGAGCGTCTCCCTGATAATCACCTATTCTATAGGCACCATCAGTCAATGCCAGCTATACCATTAGCAGTCTACAACACAGTATTTATATTTTCCTTGTTTTTAAATATGCTATTCCAACTGGAAATGCTAAACTCCTAACCATAATTACTTTAACCTCTCCTTCATTCACAGAAACCATGTGACAATTTAGGTGACCAAAACACTGTTCATGTAGGATCTGTGAACAACCTACCACCACTAAGACTGCACATCAAGATAATTATGTATACAGCATCACCTTACTGTAAAATTAAGTGGAATTCATTGCTATATAAAGTGAACTTGTATATTTTATAATTATGCCATATAAAGAAAACCAAATCATACACATTTGCTATACAATAAACAAAATTAAATTATATATAATGATAAATTACATGGAAATACACTGACATTAAGAGGTAAATACACTGTACAGCAACACATTGACATTTTCTCAGTCTTGCTGAGAATTCCCTCCAAGACTGATTTAATATCCAATTGGCCAAAGTGTCACCCTTTTTTAAAAACAAAAAGACGTACATTCTTCTAATGTCAAAACATTGAAAACCGAGCCCTTTGCCATTATTATGTGATGTGCCATGTTGCTTTTAATGCGGTGGTGAGGTTGATTAGGTGACAGGTCCCTTCTCAAATCTACCTGGAAAGACAAGAACCTACTTTAGTATTCAATGCAGATCTGTCAACTCAACACTTGATAGACTGTCTTCTTCATCCTCAATTCTAGAAAAATATTAATTTCAAGGTGCTGTTGAATTCCTGTCTATAAAGGTGTCAAAAGAGAAATTTCTAAGTACAGTATAATGCCTCAAGAATTGTTAAGCTGATGTACCTTAGGCATACTGAGAGAAGGCATGCCATCATAGCACTTGAAAACATCCTGAAGTGGGATCGACCTCAATGTACGCGGTTCCTCAATGTGTTTGGGTTCTTAAACAAGGTACCATGTCCTGTGGGAAGACCAAGGACATCTTAGAGAAAGGACCACTTTGAAAAGTTCCAGAGAGAGAGAGAGAGAGAGAGAGAGAGAGAGAGAGAGAGAGAGAGAGAGAGAGAGAGAGAGAGAGAGAGAGAGAGAGAGAGAGAGAGAGAAACTACTACACGGGAATCCTTACCTCTGAAAGAATTTACACAAAAGAGTTTGCTCGTAAGTCTCACCTAGAAAAACACAATTAATTAGTTCTTAACTGAAAAAAATGAAAATATAGACTCTACCAAATTTCTTTTTAATGGTTTATGAGCTTCTATATGCTGGAGGCTTCAATCAAAAAAGTCATACAACAAAGCTACCTTAAAATTTCATACTGTACAATGAAGACTGGGTGAATAAACATGGGTCAGGCAAATAATTAGATTAAATATATTTTAAATTACTTCTGTATGGCGTTCAATGCAAAATGAAAATTCCGTACTAATACAGAAAGCAGTTTAATACAGCGTGTCATTCATTATGAACACTGTACAGTAATAGGATTCAATGATGTTAGAATTCCATTACAAAACTAAGCAAAACTGATCATACAATGCCGAACAGTTTATGCAGACAGTAGGGTGTTATAATGTATGCAATTTTTAACAAGACTGGATAGCTCATGACAGAAATAGAAACCAGTTTAATTTGCTTATGAAGAGTGACTGACTGTCATCATCTTACTATATTTGCTTGTACTGTATGCAACATAACTCTTCCAACAATAAGGCCTGCATCCCGATTGTAAATGAAGGCTCCCATGTAAGCTGTTCACCAAAATTCACCATCATTCTACCGAGTCCAACACTAACATATTTTCTTTAACTTATTACAGCAAAGGAAACAGACTTTCCAGGCAGTGCTATAGACAGTGGTTCATGCTACAAAATTTGTGAGGCTGAAATCTTACTTTAAAGTGTGTCATGCACAAGTGCTTTATCTTTTCAACTTGTGTATTTATTACTGTCACTTAAAATTCTACTTTATTTAACTTTACTTAGGCTGGTGTCCTCATTCATGAAGAACAAGAGATAAAAGTGCTGGAGCAAAATCAACAAAGAAAAAGTATCCAACGCTTTCAATACTGAATATCAACATTCATAATACTGAATATCAATATTCATAAGCTAAAGTATGAGGCCTTTACAATGCTGTGAATTTTGTAGACACTTTATGAACTATATGCAGAAGCAGAGATCACCAACAGAAAAAAACACTTAACCTCTCACCCAAACACAAAACAGCATGCCACGAAAACATCTCATGAAAATTAGTTTGGAGAGACATGTAACCTTCGTCATGTATCATGCGATCTGGGAGATAGCATGGCACAGTTAAAACAGATGCCTCCAACTACAACTTACTGGTCATCTGAAGTTCCCATTTTAACCAATAAAAGCCTGAACTGGCAATGAGGAAAGGCATCTTCACACTTTAACACTATCAGTAACGATCAGTATCCTTTTTGAAATATGAAAAAGTACTCTCTCAAAATACAGTACCTTCAATCATAAAAAGTACTAAGATCCTTACAAGTTATCATGGTTTAAAGAACCACAAAAAATATGGCAATTATCACGTCCATCAATACAAAGACTGATGTTCCACACAACTATAAAGGTATAAAACAATGCAAATGACCTACTGGTACAGTTATACATGTATACTTGATCAGATTTCATGAATTTAGGCTGAGCCAAGCACTTGGGCACTTTCAGCACTTTCAGACAGTGAAAAGAGGGAGGAACTTGGAGTAATTGGACAGCAAGATAGAGATATCCAGAATATAAAGTAGTGGTAGTAATAGAGTAGTACCTCAAGGTGGAACTGGGAGAAAAACTAGCCAAAGCAGCATTATCTCTTTTAAAATGTCAAACCAAATTCCTCAACAAACGAAGCAAAAAGAGTACTCCTACATGATGGCCACCAAGCATGCAACCTAAAAGGATTTTGGGGCTTCAAGATAACCATGAGCTCCAGCATGAATTTAAATGAAAATAAGGCAACAAACCTTACACATCAGCAAGGCTATGTAACCTAAACTTTCGTCTTCATACTAAAACCTGTGCAAGAGAAAATCTCAAGTAGCATGGGGTCTTACACAGCAAGTAAATTGTAAAGTCAGCCCTTTGAACTGCATGTTTCAGACTTAACAAACCGAAGGTCAGAAGAGTTACGGGCATTCTCCACTGGGATAAAGCCATACTCTGTTGGGAGCTTGTGTTTGGTTGGGTGTATCTGACAGTAAAGATGAGGCATAAAAAAAAATTACAAAATTAAACTTTCAATTTTTTGTCTTCGTGTGACGTCAACTGAAAGCAAAAAGTCTTGTATTACACCATCTATCCAGATGTTTATATATCACACAAATACAAGAAATGGAAAAAAGTCGTATGGCACAATTAACAAAGACAGCACATTGCAATCTGATTAAAATATTAACACTGCTCAGTACCTGGGAAAGTTAAAGAGAACTAATAATATAGCAGCCTTTAATGGACATGACTAATAATGTCATAAAAATCGGCATTGCCAACTTCTGTTTTCTTACCTTATAAGGACCCAACTACAAGCGATTGTCAGAGTGATTGTCAGAGAGACCTAAATCAGGAACATCAGTTTCTCCTACTCGAATCTGCTCCATACTTCATAAATCGCAATTCATCCATCCATGACAACTGACGATCTTTTTGCTGGAAATTCCTGCCATCTGTAAACAGCTGCAACAATCAGGTATTTGAAACTTTTCCCTGTAACACATTGGGTAATCATGACTTCATGAGCGCCCCCACTGACTAAATATTCAAAATACGGATGCTAAATATTAATCAACTGCCTAAGTGCATGCCGTGATTTAATGACAATGTCCTGAACAGTATTATCAAGTGAATGAACACTTAATGTTGAAGACATTTATACACTCATGAAACACATCTTTGGTTAGGTAGTAACTCTTTTTATTCTTGGATAATTAGTCTAATTTAGGAGTATGTACTGTACCTTTCTTTTACATGTCTTGCAAAGCAAAGCCGGTAAATTTCTAAACCATAATCACAGTGGCGAGTTTAAAAATTGATTTTCCAGTCTTTAAATGAATGCTCTAAATGTTTCTGATGTTCATTTTGGTAGCAAATTAACAGTTCAGGGATACTGAACACCCACCTTATATCCAACAATCATGGGGGACCATAATAAACAAGTAAAAAATGCAAACTTCAGCACAATAGTTTTCTGTACAGCATACAATGCTATACAAAAGTATCAGCTACGACCTCGCAACGCTCAGTTACTCCCCAGATGCAGTCGAGCGAAGACGCATAGCACGCCTCTGGAAAGTGGCGCCAGACACACAATCCCTGGCTAGCCTTAAATGAAATAAAAATACTGTGGCTACAGGGTTGCAATTTGCTATGGTTGATGATTGGAGGGTAGATGATCAACATAGCAATTTGCAGCCCTCTAGCCTCAGGAGTTTTTAAGATATGAGGGCAGACAGAAAAAGTGCAGGTGGACAGACAAAGCCACCACAGTAGTTTTGTTTTACAGAAAATTAAAAACTGGGATTTTTATGTAGGAAGAAAACAAATCTTGGCCACTGTAAGTTATAGTTATAATAAATAATAGAGTTGTGGCCTAACCTAACCTACGGCACTGAGCCCTTAAAATGACTGGGGTGGGGGGTTGGCACCTTGGGCAACCCACTGGACCCTCACGTAACCTAACCTTGGGCACCGTAAATTAAAATGTGGTTGTGGCCTACCACACCTAGCCTAACCAAGAACACAGATCCTCATTTGGATGAGGGGGAGATTCAACCCCTGAATCCCCCCAACTAACAGAGCCTAGGATATCAGGTCTTGACTAGCCTGGTGCAAGGTGTCATTTCAAAAATGTTCAATAACCTTAATCAGAATCAGAACTTGCAAGAGTATTACGGGAATGATAGCATATATCCTTATTGTATTCTTTTAAAAAATTCAAATCAGTTGAAATAATCCAAGGAACAAGAGTTTGACACCTGTACCAAAGGAACAATGACAAAGAGCTGAAGCAAGTTTTAAAAGCAATGCCCAAATTCCAAAATCCCACTCGACTGGTGAAACTCAGAACAAAAGAACCGATCGGGTTTCCATATTGTCCACATACTCATATTTTTGGATGAAAATACAAAAGTGGATTCACTTACAATACCAGTCCCTATCCACAATATACTGTGACGTAATGATACAAGTCCAAATGGGTAGCAACATTCATTGAAACATATCCTGATAACAGTAAATTTGTTACTGATTTTAGTTTGATTTCCATATTAAGCATATTATGGAAACTTAATATGCTTTCAAGAAGTGGCATTAAAAGTAATGATACTGCAAAACCTTAATTTAAGGAAAATATAGTTATTTCCTTAGCTAGGTGGTAGAAATATAGCCCCATTCTAATTTGCACCTCTTATACAGCCATATAAATAGGCTACTATTAACTACATAAGCCCTGCCATGCTGCTAGTACATAGAAGAAATACCTTATACAACATGGTAATTGTTTAGTACACAACCCAGCAGTGGTATTAAGTTGGTGTGAATGTGCTGGTGAGGAATACAAATAAGTTTGCATAATCTGTGCATTAATAGGTGAAAAATGCCTAAATGCTTTATGGCTCACAAATTAATACTTCAAAACTCATTCAGAGGGTCTAAGTTATACTTTTCCAGCACCCTTACATTTCCCACCCATTAAAGTGCGTTGCCAGTAATAATAATACCCTGAACTTGACTTGATTCACCTTAAAACTGGGATTTTACATGGGCTAATAATCTAGTGAACACGGTCTGTACGTTAATGAAAACCAACAATACTCCTGTCCTATAAAATATATGCAGCCGTTTTGGTGTTCAATGATGATAATAGTCTTGGTGCAATAATACCAATAAGAGTTAGGCTACTGGAAGGTCAGGGTCATGGCTCTCTATGCCGGGCTAGGGCACGACAATAAAGGCGTTAAAGGTTACGGGTAGAATTATATTGTAGCTCCGCGGCGGCGACTGCCTTCTAACTTAACTTCTTCTATAGTTTTTTGGTTACTAATTATGAATTTACCTTTAATTTCTGGCTCTCTAGTGTAATTTGCCTGTAATTAACCCCTGAGGTCCATCCAACAAGGGGTTTCCATACGCGATCTTCACAAGACAGAGCACGGGTATATACGTCTGTCTCGAACGGTTCATATCCCGTCCGGCAAGTGCAATAACTTAAGGTATGGGTACCCAACGCGCCAGGGCCAGTACTAAACACGGCGAAGGGACATTCCATTTGGCCGACAACAAACAGATGCACCGCCAGTATCAGAACCCCTAAGTGTAGAAAAGCCCAGCTGAAAAGGTAAAAACGGGCGCGGAGCTAACATATAGAATTACCAAGGTTACGTAACTTAGGGTTACGTTAATCTTAATATGCTAATTGCAAAACCTGGTAAATCCTATCATCAGAACATGCCTGGTAGCCACTGCCTAAAGCTAACACCAATCTTTACCCAAAATTCCTTCCTGGGCCAAAAACCACCACCGGCGTTTTCGGCTACCTTACGCCGGCCTATCACACTCTTAATTGGCTATATATAGAGCTCATATAAGGCGATGCCTACTAGTATAGTCACGCGTGAAAATATGGTTACTCACTACTTTTAACAATATTTTTTGTGGAGCAATCTGATTCCTTCTCCGTCAGAGCGTCATTTACCCAGGGAAGCACGGCATGAGACATGTTTGACTTCTTTCCTTCACGCCGTCTTCGCCAGTACTGCTTCTTCTAGCAGCAGTGCTAAGTTGCTAACTGCCAATTACGCTGTTTTAAGTATACAGACAATTGAGTTCTCGCCTTTTGAAACGTTTATTGAATTTCGGGTCTCGCTTGAATATATTTTAAATGATGGAAAAATGAATCTCGGTCAAAAGCGGTGACAACTATTCACTGCGTTAAATAACAGTTAAAATTTTGTTATTATATATAAAAAATAGGAAGGAGCGACAACTACTGACGTTGTTAGACAAGTAATAATTTTTGTATGCGGACCATGCTGCCTTCTCAAGCCTCACTACGACTCATTTTAGCTTATGCCTAACTCCTACTATCTGTTGCAGTTTTAGTAATGCACTCACAAATTATCATCATTCATATATTGTTGAGGATTTCAGGGTTCCAGTCTGGGCAATGAATTCTGGGATGAGGTCACTAAACCAAAGCTAATGGCCACACAAACGATCTGGAGAGAATAGTATTGTGTCAATGATGTCTGATATTAGCTGATGATTACCCAACTAGGCTAAGCACTGACCCGATTTTACGCAACGTCATTCTAATTAGTCAAAACCATGGGCGTCATTTGCGGGGGAGGACTGGGGGACATATCCCCCCACTTTTTATTCAGGGGGGACAACATATCAATTGTCGCCCCCCACAACTTTTTCTTATATAACAGATGCTGGAAATGAAGCTATTAACATATTATAAAATATATACTCAACACAAGTGCAAAACAGTAAAATAATAAAGAAATAGAATATGTAATTTTTCATTACGGTAGGTTCGTGGTCAGGATTAATTATTGTTCGTTTCAATTTTGACTGACGTATCCCATTGTTTACATGCGAAGTCGGCAAACGCCGACGCTTGCAGCAGCTACCTGTGAGGTCATTATTATTTTTCCTGCATCTAAGCCTTTGGTTTTCCAATTAAACGTTATTTTTGTACAAATATATGTTTTAAAGCTAAAACCAGCAAAATGGTAGACCTGAAAATGGAATGGCTCAGTTTGGAAGCTAAACTTATCGCTAGGTTATAGGCCGTGAGCGATACACTGCTGGACAAGCTTCTTCCAGCATATTCAAACACTCACCATAATTTCGGTCAGGAACCACGTTACTAATTGATTGTTGGTGTTTCCCCTATAATTCTGGTCTACGCATAATGGCCGTATTTTAGCCAATCTGTAAATTGTGGACTTGTAAACTTGTTGACAGACTAATACTGATAAATCATTCATCCTTTTTCCCATATATTCATATTTATATGGCATTAAAATACACCAAATCATGTTCATTTTCAGAATATCCCCCCCACTTTTACAGACCAGATGACGCCCCTGGTCAAAACAAATTAAATGGGGAAAATTCCATGTGCTTTCTTATATCCTTCGGACAAGCAGTGTAGTCTACATGGCGAAGAGAAGCGGTTCACAACAAACACATAAGAAAGACTACATGAAATAAGTGCGGAATCTCGCTTGATCTGGCCTGAAGCTGGTGCCACTTCTCCACTCGCAGGGTATTTGGCGCCAATGCAACGCCGCTCTGCATTCAGGACATAAGCAATACAGAGAACTTTCGTCTGGGTGCAGTAAAAGGAGGCGACATTAAACGTTTGTTTGTGTGTGTGAATGGTTTTTTTTTTTAAGATGACGTGCTAGCACACAAAGGGTGATGCTTTATGCGTGCGCAAGCCCTATCAATATACAAACTAACCTTATAACTTCTGCTTTCCTCATGGTTTCGATACGATCCACACTACAAGACTTCAGTCCAGATGGACAAAAAACGGACTAAGCCCTCTCCTTCTGAAGTGGGATTCGCGTCAAGTGCGGCAGCACGACTGTTTTCATTAACACGAACAAAACAATGTATTGTTATCTTGTACATGTCTTGTATACAGGCAGAACTATTCGCATGCATTCTGTGTACAATAAATTAAAATCCGGAAAGGAGAAGCTGCAACCATTTTTCCCCTCCATAACAAAATAGATTAATTTACCAATTTATATAAACTTAATCACAGAAAGCGTGCCAATTTCCTTTTGGTACTTAGCGTCGTAATATCAAGCGCAGGAACACACACAAACATATATATATATATATATATATATATATATATATATATATATATATATATATATACAGTATATTATATATAATAACCTATATATAATATTGAGTTATTAATTTCTACATGTATTTTTTTGCATGAAAATTAAATTTATCATTCTAAAACTGTATGAATAATAATAATAATAATAATAATAATAATAATAATAATAATAATAATAATAATAATAATAATAATAATAATAATAATAATAATAATATTATTATTATTATTATTATTATTATTATTATTATTATTATTATTATTATTATTATTATTATTATTATTATTATTCAGAGAGTAGAACAGACCAGAACGAAGACGACATTAGGTGAAAGAAAGAGAAAGAGGCGAAAGAGATAAACAAACAAATATGTCTCATAAATCTCATAGATGCTCTGTAGCCCAAGAGATAAGAAACGGCAAAATATTGTATCTATATCTCCACGGCAGATTAGGCTGCGGATGAATTACCCAGCTATGAATTCTCTCTCTCTCTCTCTCTCTCTCTCTCTCTCTCTCTCTCTCTCTCTCTCTCTCTCTCTCTCTCTCTCTCTCTCTCCAAAGTTTTGTTTGCAAGTATCGATTTTAAAAGTACTTTATTCATGGTGCAATGACAGAAATGAGTAAATGCTGAATAATAATAATAATAATAATAATAATAATAATAATAATAATAATAATAATAATAATAATAATAATAATAATAATAATAATAATAATAATACTGTTGCTCATGTTGCTATTATTACTAATAATATTAGTAACATCAGGAGCAAATTAAAAATGCATTCAATTTTCTAAGCAAGAGTCTATGTAAAAAAAAAATGTTCATTTGCAAAAAAAAAAATGTAAAAGACCAGGTACTGTACTTATGTAATTATAAAGAGAGAATAAAAACTTAATTAGAAAACATCTTTTGAAACCCGGATCTTAAGGCTAAGTAAACTTAACCATAACTTTAGCCATTCGTTTGAGAAACTTCAAGTTCGTGATTTTTCCATCTGCTTTTGACCTTATCTTGCGACAAATTTGCTAAACTATTTGTTTTCCGATTAGTGAAGTTTAGCAAGGCTGCTGGGTCTGTTCAGTATCTGGTGGGTGACCACTAATGAAAGACATACCTGTAACAGATCCAAACGGCATTTGTTTAAGCAGGATTACTTGAGAACTGGCGCTCTTCCCAGACCTTGTCCTTTGATGTATATCCAGTTTCGGCTTTAATCTTTGACGTGCAGTATTCTGGCAAGTTATTTTCCTTATAGGATAAGCCTACAAGGAATCTAATGTCCCTACAATTAGGTCTTGCCTACAGTGTACCTCCGCGGACCCTGTGTAGGCAGTAAACAGTACAGAGCGTTCTTTTCAGTGACTTTTCAGAGCCAGCAGGTTTCCTTTCTGCCTTTTGCTTATCCTCTGTTCCCTCTGGTTACTTCTCGCCGAGCTGTTCAACTTCTTTAACTCTTACTTGCTCTGGTTTCCCTTCTAGAAATGTGTTATCCTGGTCTAGTTGAGATTTCTTAACAATGAAGTGGACCATTTTATGCATTGTCCACACTTTAAATTACTTTATGTTAGATGATGATTTCTATGCGATTCTACTTTTTTTTTTTATTTTAGTTCATTACTTCTATTAAGAACCTATTCTTGTTTAAGGAAGAATATAAATTCCTACTTATATTAAGGTCCCATATTCAACAGAGAACGACTTGAAGCCAAAATCGTGAATACTGGATTTGTCTTCGTAACTTACTTTTTTGTATTTACATTCCAGATTTTTCCCGCATAGTAGCTCTTTCAGCTCTAGTTCAGGAATTTCAAATATATATATATATATATATATATATATATATATATATATATACTCATTTATTTATTTATTTAATTATATTTGCAAAACCTAAGCACACATTTTTTTCGGCAAAGAACAAACCCAGTAAACACAACGCAGCAAAGTAGCGTCCCCGATCCCAACACATTTTTGGATGGCGAACGGACCATGCTAACCTTCTCGACGAATGATATAAAGAGAGAGAGAGAGAGAGAGAGAGAGAGAGAGAGAGAGAGAGAGAGAGAGAGAGAAGCAGCAGCACTTCCCCGAAAACCGTATTTCCTTAGTGGGCCAAACATGTAAAATTTTGGTGCCAGCTCTTCTTCTCAAAATGTATTTGGCGCCAGAGGCTCTGTTGCGCTCGGGTGCCAGATGTAGGAGCAACAAAAGGCGTCTGGTTTATAGCAGGGAAAAATGCTCTCTCTCTCTCTCTCTCTCTCTCTCTCTCTCTCTCTCTCTCTCTCTCTCTCTCTCTCTCTCTTAAAAGCAGTGTTAGCTATCTCGTGCCGGATTATTTATCCCTGTTTCAGCACAAAAGGTCGTCATAAACTGGGTGAATAATTCTGCAAATCTTCTTGGGTTATCTGAGCAAATGTTGCTACGAATATTAAGTGGATATTTGGACGTATTTTCTTCATATCGTGGATTCACGTTGTTACTTTGTTTACACACGTACGTACATACATACATACATGCATACACACACACACACACACACACACACACACACACACACACACACATATATATATATATATATATATATATACACATATACATACATACTGTATATACTATATATGCACCTATATATACACATGTACTGTACATAAATATATTATATATATTATAATATATATTATATATATATATATGTATATATA
The DNA here is from genome assembly GCF_040412425.1 of Macrobrachium rosenbergii. Lineage (NCBI taxonomy): Eukaryota > Metazoa > Arthropoda > Malacostraca > Decapoda > Palaemonidae > Macrobrachium > Macrobrachium rosenbergii. Next base: position 18,580,385 of record NC_089794.1, read on the forward strand.
TATATATATATATATATATATATATATATATATATATATATATATATATATATATATATGAATAATAGATTTATTAACATAATGTTGTAAACAGCATACAGCTAAGTAATTCATAATAGATAAGGTTATGAGACTAAGTAAAAAATGGAAAGTTTCATTCTTACTTAAATCGTTTTTGATCATAATAATCAACTAATTAATATTTTGTCTCAACTCCCATCACAATTCCATTATCACCTACAAATTGTGGAGGGCTGTCACTTCAAAAAGAACAAAAAAACAAGTAAATAAAAAACAAAAGCAATATCTGTCTTAGTTAAGAAAAATTAAGAAAAATTTAGAAAAAATTACGAAAATGGCAGAAGGTACGGACACAAACCCTAAAAAATAAATAAACAAATAAATAAAAAACGTGGTTTTAGGGATATCTGTTCGTGATGTTCACAGGTCCTTCTTTCGCGCAAAGTTAGAAAGTCTATCCCCGTAGGTGAGTTGTGCCGCCAGTGCACCTCGTGCGGTACACTGTAGGCACTACTTAAGGTCCTCGGCAGCGTCCCTTCGGCCCCTAGCTGCAACCCCTTTCGCTTCTTTTACCGTACCTCCTTTCATATTCCCTTTCTTCCATCTTACTTTCCAACCTCTCCTAACAATTGATTCATAGTGCGACTGCGAGGTTGCACTCCCGTTACACCTTTCTAACCTTTGACTGGACTTTCCGTTTCAGAGCTTCATGACCTCATAGGTCCCAGTGCTTGGCCTTTGGCCTGAATCCTATATTCAATTCAATTCAAAAAATCTATGACCAAGGTCTTCCAGATTCCCCTGATTCCAGGGGCAAAATAGGGGTCAGGAGAAGCAGTCAACTGTATGAGAATATGGACATTTGGACTAATTTGCGATTGATAGGGTGGCTCCAGAAAAAATAGATTATGTCGCCGCCTCATTCATCCATTGGTAGATCAACGAATTCCGTTCTTCCATTTTCCAGAATAACATTCCATTCTCTATTCTATTAGCCTTCATTTACTCTGGTTCTCGTTAACACTCACATCTGCAGTTACTTTCAGACTACGTTAACAGTCTCGGTAGCTTCTTCTCACTATCGCCAAGCAACGTTTATCACAAGTTAATGTCAGCCACTCAAGATTCCATTCGTTCACCCCCTTTTTTATCCCACAAATTAACAAATGTACCTCAAACAGCCCATGAATGTCAAATTCAATATATATTCTGGGAATATTTTGAGCATAAAAGGAATTATACGTTATGACTGCACCTAACCTGGTGGTTAATTGTATGTATCAAGCCTGAAAGGCGTGAGTTTGAATCCCGGTCAGAGTAGGTGTTCATATCATACAGTATTTATTTTTGGATGTAAATTATCTCCAATGCAGATCGAATTCAATATCAATTGCTTACTATAATATATATATATATATATATATATATATATATATATATATATATATATATATATACATACATATATATATATATATATATATATATATATATATATATATATATATATATATATATATATATATATATATATATATATATATATATATATATATATATATATATATATATATAGAGAGAGAGAGAGAGAGAGAGAGAGAGAGAGAGAGAGAGAGAGAAATCATCTGTAAACGTTTCATACGATACTTATATTCCATCTCCCCTTTGAATGCAGCTACAAAGGAAAATGCTCTCTCTCTCTCTCTCTCTCTCTCTCTCTCTCTCTCTCTCTCTCTCTCTCTCTCTCTCTCTCACTCATCTGAAAAAGAAGAAGAATAACCTGGTCCTATGCCCTAAGGGAAGAGGTCCCTGTTTCTGTATCCAAAAGTTTTAGAAAACTCTGAAAGGAAGATTTTTGAAAAAAGGATATTTTCCCTAAAGCTCTCTTCTGAGGGAAGGAAGAAAAGCAGGAAAGACTCTAGTACTAGATATTATTATTATTATTATTATTATTATTATTATTATTATTATTATTATTATTATTATTATTATTATTATTATTATTATTATTATGATGTTGAAAGAGCAACTTTAAGAATAAATTTCCATGTGTTTTATTCTTGAATTTTTTGGGGATAAAATCTTCACTATGGATGAAATTATTATTATTATTATTATTATTATTATTATTATTATTATTATTATTATTATTATTATTATTATTATTATTATTATTATTATTATTATATTGAAAAAGTAAAGCTCTTTAAGAATGAATTTTCAGATGTTTTGTTGTTAATTTTGTCTAGAATAAAGTGAGAGTTTATTAAAGATGAAATTATTATCTTTTAAGTCACCTCTCTCTCTCTCTCTCTCTCTCTCTCTCTCTCTCTCTCTCTCTCTCTCTCTCTCTCTCTCTCTCTCCTCACAAAAAAAAAGTTGTTTTGTTCTTGATTTCTTTCAAAAATAAAATGAGTGTTTATTATGGATGAAGTCAACATCAGTTTTAAATCCCGCCCCCCCCCCTCCCCTCTCTCTCTCTCTCTCTCTTCTCTCTCTCTCTCTCTCTCTCTCTCTCTCTCTCTCTCTCTCTCTCTCCTAGCAAAATAAGCTAGAAGAGAAAAAAGGGGAGAACGCAAGCGAAGCGCACCTGTTCTCGGCCGTGAATTCAATTTTTATCCCTTGCAGAGAGGCGCCAGTATTTGTACTGTCCCTCGTGATATGAATATGTATGAGTGCGTACTTGGGTGAGGAGACACTCATGAAATATTCATCTTCATTCATTCTTATTCATCGTCTTGGTCTCAATACTTCCACGAATTTTCTGCTCTTTTGGGCGAGTGCATTTTTCTCGGGAAAAAGAAAAAATTAGTTTTACTTTTTTTTAGTTAATTTAGGGACAGATAGAAAGGTAGGTAGTTGGAATATGTCAGCTACATTGTTCTGCCCTACTTGGGGGTCAGGATTACCTCATCGAGGCCGTCCGGATTTCAGTGATGTATCTTTTTAACTCCTCCATTTCCTCAACGATTTTTGGGATACTCTATTAACCTCGGTTTTAGTGCCGTGTATGGAAAATCGACTATATTTCCCCCATTCCCTCATTTATCATACTCCTGTTTTATGTTATTCCCTCTTCTCTCGTTATTCCCCTTTATCTCTCCTCCCACTATCGAATTTTAAAATATTTCAGTACTCACGAGCGGGAGAGCGCTATTTTCCCTCAGTTGCTAAACAGATGCAAGAGGAGAAAGATTACTGTAAGGTTGAGAATGCTTGTGAAGAAAGTGGCTTTTGAGGAGCTAGGCAGGGCAATTAGGAGGTTGAGAAATGTTGAGACTTCAGGGATTTTTGTGACTATATGCGAGATATTGTGGTATGCAGTTGAAAGGTTGGTTAAGAGGCTGACCAGGACGCATATGGTAAGCCCAGACGACGGAAAGATTCCAGAGGAATTAGGCGAATATCTATTTATTTCAGTAAGGGTGTAGGTAAAAGAGAGACTAAGAAATAAAGGTGCATCAAGTAAGTTGTGAGAAGACTGTGTGAGAAGATGGTCCCCAGATTTTAGAGGTGGTTTGATCGTGTGGAAAGAAAGGAGAATGAAGGACGGGTGAAAACAGTGTATAACTGGTAGGTGTTAGTAGGGAGAAGGAGAGGAAGACCTAGAAAGTGTCAGATAAATGGAGAGGAAGAGATTTTGTAATTAAGTGCTGTAATATTCAGGAAATTTGAGAATGTATGTAAGGGAGAAGTGAATGGCACACTGTGTGTATAAGGCTGGACGTGTTGCTGATGCAATTTCTGTGTAAGTGTAGGAAGATGCTAATATGGACGTTTTCTGCAAGGGTTCATCCACGAACACTTTCATTCAGACAAGGTTAAACGACGTTGCAAATTCTAAGTAACCATAATGCAGCGATTCGAACACGGCATCAATCGAACGCCGCAGATCTCGAAGTCTCGAGTACCCAGCCATTAAGCCTTTGTGGGGATTAACACGAACTCAGCACTTGTAAGATTCGCGTTCATATCCGATGGTAGATAAATGAAATTCTCTCTCTCTCTCTCAAGAAGAAACTCGGTTCACCCGAACTATGAAAGGGCTTGCTCGTCATACACCCCGCGAAATGAGAGATATCTGTTGACAGAAACTACGAGAGAAAGTCATTTGTTTCCCAGTTTTACGTGAGGGAAAAACAATTGCGCTTTCATCCGTAGCCTCAGCTAGTACGACTGAGAATCGCTCTGTCGTATTTTATGAGGAATACTGGATCGTTTTTCAAATTCTTTTCTGACTATACATTACTCCCTGCAGATAACAATATAAATGCCAAGTGCGTTGATTGCTATGCTCTGCGATATCTCATTGGTGAAAAGGAAATCACTTTTGATTTTGGTTGTTTTTTGAAATATAAACAACAATTGTCATACGATATACATAAACGCACACATACACACGCACACACACACACACACACACACACACACACACACACACACACACACACACATATATATATATATATATATATATATATATATATATATATATATATATATATAACGTACCCACTGACTTCATGTATGTTGTGGTCCTTTTTCTGATGCCCCTTTCATGCCACCTATGCACAAGTTCTCAGGTTTTCCACCCCTCCCAAGTCACTTTCAAAAGCATTCTGAAACGTATACACAATCTTTTCAATCTATGTCATTTAGCGCTGCCTCTCCTCTATCTTCCACACTCCACAAAATACTCACTCCGTCGACCTGGGACTGCAGTTCTCTTCAGAGAGCAACTGTCAATTCTGCATCTTTTTTTTTTTGAGAGAACCAAGTTTCAAATTCATTGAATTACACACAATTTGGAAGTCACCCTTTTCAGTATTACTGTCGAACGGTTTCTACACACACACACTGTTGCACGCAGCACAACACAACACACACATACTTAATGATACTGTATAATTATACACTGTATATTCATGTTCGTAATGAAATATCATTTGCATACTGAGACTAAACAAACATTGCCTTCAGCAACATTAACGTTTGAAGCTCGGTTCCCGTATGAGAAGTATTGAGAGCTCTCATTCGTACTTAACAAAACAATCACAACAGATTTCTTCTTCTTTCTCACCGATGTAATAAATCAGGGAATCGAGAATCATCGAAGCCATTGTAGCGATGATGAACCGTAAAAAAGCAAACTATTTTACTACATAGCGAAAAACTGTCATTTGTAGTTTTTTGTTTAGAGAATATGAACACAAAAGACGAAATATCCACGGGAAAATATTACGTATGTTTTATAGCCTACAGTACGTTGCGGCAGTCGGTCAAACGTAAACATAACTTTTTTTTCCCCCGCGTCAAAAACCCTACGAAACAAACGACTTTCTCTCCCTCGTAGACTCTGGCAACAGATATCTCCTCTCATTTCGTAGGATATATGGCGAGAACGCCCTTTCATATCTTGGGGAAGAGCAATTGTGTGCGCGAGAGAGATTTATTTTATCTCTCCCCGTCGGAAATGAAAGCGAATCTTACTTGCGCCATTCAAATGTTAATCTCCACAAAGGCTTAATGGCCGGGAACTCGCGACCGAGATCTACCGCGTTCGATTCTCTCTGCGCTGCGTTCGAATCCGTGCTCTTTGGCTACGGTTTCGTGTCGTCTTTCGTGTCCTCGTCAATCACAGGGTTTATTAGTATTTTCTATTTTATAAGAACTCTCTCTCTCTCCATCCTGTAATTAGGGTAGGACACCTCAGCCTACATAATCCCGCCGATAATTTGGTAGAATCACAAACTCAAGAATCAGCCAGATGAGTTCTATACGCCGATCATTTCTAGGATGTGGAATTCTCCGCCTTCCTCTGTTTTTCCCTGGATCATTCAACACACCCAGTCTCTCAACATATGAAATTCTCATCTGTTTACTGTGCTAATTCTGTTTTACCAAGAGAGAGAAAGAGCGATTATTCTATAGCCAATTTTGATCACCATTACTTCCGTCATCATCATCATCATCATCATTAATTTACGAAAATAATGAACGAATTTTTTACTATCTTTCATTTTGTTCACTCGGGCCCACCCACGCAATTACCGTCCATCTTCTGGGGGTGATGTGCCATTCACCTGTTGATTACAGTCTTTATCACCTTCGGGTACTTGCGTTATGGCGTCATTTGCAATATATTGCTGATAATTTCGACCGTATTTCTCTCCCGGTGTTATTATTACGTAAGCTGCGGGATGATGGTCGTGTTTCATACGACTCTGGTACCTTTGTACGAGTATACATGCATACGTACATACATTATCTGTCTATATATATGTATAGCCTATATATGTATGTATGTATGTATGTATATGTATATATATATATATATATATATATATATATATATATATATATATATATATATATATATATATATATATATATATATATATATATATATATATATATATATATATATATATATATATATATATATATATATATATATATATATATATATATATATATATATATAAAAACACATTACCACAGGTGGAAAATAAGAGGTCCTGACCAGTTTCGACTTTATTTTCAAGCCACTGACGCACATATGCACACACACACACATATATGGCGTGCATAAATAGCAATGCTATTAAAATACTAAATCTTGAAGATGTTAAGTAGGCCTACAAGAAAGGTTGATAAAGCCTTACATTCTGAAGACCTGTTTATCACGAGAAAGTCCACAGAAATGCTACATTTTCCAAGATTATTTAGCAAAAAAAAAAAGACTAATTAAACTCAAAACTTTTTCAGAGATTTATTCAATTCAAAACATTTCTATGGAAACCTTTAATATTTCCAAGGACCGTTTAGCGCAAGAAAGGTTAATGAAGCTTACTGTATTCGAGGGTTATTTAGCACAAAAAAAAAAAAAAAAAAATTGGTAAAAACCTGGTTTCCAAGAATTGCTTACTACAAGGTAGGTTCTTAATCCTGTTGTAAGTTATAATTTGCCTGAGGAACGCTAATAAAAGTTCTGTATCTTCAATAGCTGTTTGGTCTAAGAAACGGTGGAAAATGTGACATTTTCAAGTGCTCTTCATCCTAGGAAAGGCTTGTAAAACCCTAGGAAAGGCTTGTAAAACTCTCTGTTTCCAAGTAGTGTTTAGCTTTCCTTAAGCTAAACAGTACTTGGAAAGAGAGTTTTACAAGCCTTTCGTAGGATGAAGAGCGCTTGAAAATGTCACATTTTTCACCGTTTCTTATATTAGACCAAACAGCTATTGAAGATACAGAACTTTTATTAGCGTTCCTCATGCAAATTAAAACTTACAATAGGATTAAGAACCTACTTTAGACGAATTTTTCTTGCGCTAAATAACCGTCGAAAACACAAGTAGTTGAGCGCATGGAATGGCTATATTTTCAAACGATACAAAGCGTAAGAAACGATATAAAAATCCCAATTTTTTTAAAGGCTATTCAGCGCGAGACAAGCAAACAAACCCAGACAGGAAATGGGCTAATCTAATCCTACAGTTTCCCCCAACAAACCTACGAGACCATCGCGCTCTAGAAAAACCATTATGAAATACACGACCATTACCCAAAGCTGGATTCCTCCAGAATAGGCGCCGTTCATCAGCCGCTGGACTCCTCTAGAACAGGCGCCGTGCATCAGCAGCCTATAGAGGCATTTCGGCTTAAAGAGAAGGTGTCCATTAAACCACATAATATAGATGAAATCTAGCTGTGGCTATCCAGGAGGAATATGGCTCAAAGGAAACGATTTGATCAACTTTACATAATATTTGGTGCTATCGCCATTGCTGCACCTTAATGCGCGCAGAGACACGCAAAGTTTAAATTAGATTCCATGGTTTCGAAATGGCGGGAACAGTACAAAGAAAAAATGAGAATAAAGCTGTTTAGATGTTTGCAAAACTGATTTTGAAAGCAGTTGTTATTGTATGTGTGAAGAGTCTTCTGTGGAGGTACGAGTATATGAAGTGGTTTATTAATGCTGTAGAAGCTATGTATACATACAGCTACCCACACACATAGACAGGTGCATCTATTGTAAAATTCATACTTCAACTGCTGAGTCGCGTGTCACCCTACAACTTCAGCCGCTTTCCACATTTATATATATAAATATATATACATGTATATATATATAATATATATATATATATATATATATATATATATATATATATATATATATATATATATATATATATATATATATATATGGCAAAATGTAGTCAACGAGCAAAACAAAATCATCAAAAACGAAATAGAAAACTGAAAAGGGTTTCCTTAAAACACATAAACAGCTTTGGAGACAATTGAAAAGTTCACTGTGCAGAGCAAATCCCGATCTCGTTGGAGGCTTATTAAAGGTCAAAGGTGAATTTGACCTTTTGTGCTTTCGTAATGGGAATTTCCTTTCACTCTATTTTTAGTTCGGTCTGTGTTCTAACTTTGTCTCTGCCTGTCCATATGTCTGTGTTTCTCTCCCCGCCCTTGTGGTGTAATTGGTAGCAGGGTGCTCACTACATAGGAGTCTGGGTTCGATCCCAGAGTCCTTCCAGGAAGGTAATGGCAGAGGTACGTTCCCATGAAAAGCAATGATGCTTGAGTTGACTTTTGCACTGAATTATGTACCTGGTTGTTAGTCGACTGTTGTGGGTCGCAGCTGGGATGGAAAGAGAAAGCAGGGTGCAGAAAAATGACAGACGCGAAAATTCAGTGCTTTCTTCATATGCGTACTATCATATCCTAATTAAAAATGGTATGGTCTTGACGACGTACTTCTCTCTCTCTCTCTCTCTCTCTCTCTCTCTCTCTCTCTCTCTCTCTCTCTCAAAATTATTATATAGACTCTCATTCCAATATCTTTACATTATATTCTTCCAAGTCCCCTCAGTCCTAAATGTATTTTGATGCTCTCTCTCTCTCTCTCTCTCTCTCTCTCTCTCTCTCTCTCTCTCTCTCTCTCTCTCTCTCTCTCTCTCTCTCTCTCTCTCGTAAATATTTTTTAAAAGTTTTCTTCAGAGCAGTTCAAGTAATTACATTCTAATCCTAATGCAATGAAGCTCAGCAAATCGCCTTCTCTCTCTCTCTCTCTCTCTCTCTCTCTCTCTCTCTCTCTCTCTCTCGACGAGGCAGTCCTGAAAACTTTAATCCTGGTAACTTTCATAAGATATTCATAAGATTCTCTCTCTCTCTCTCTCTCTCTCTCTCTCTCTCTCTCTCTCTCTCTCTCTCTCTCTCTCTCTCCATAATCCTTTCTATTCTATCAATATTTTCGGAGACAATGTGCTCAAAGCCCACCCACCTTAATGTAAGCCAGCGTATTATTATTATTATTATTATTATTATTATTATTATTATTATTATTATTATTATTATTATTATTATTATTATTATTATTATTATTCTGAGTTTTTGCCCTTGGAAGGGATGAGGTTGCTAGCCTAGCGTTCTTTTTCAACTTGGCTGCAAACAGAAGCATAATGGGCTATTATTATTATTATTATTATTATTATTATTATTATTATTATTATTATTATTATTATTATTGTTGTTCCGAAATTACTTAAATTCGCATGAAAGCAAACCAAAAGGCCACGAAATTACTAAAGAAATCCTCTACACGACCAAAATACAAAGTATGACGATTTTAATTGCACAATCTAGGAATCGTTCGCCTCTTTCAAAATCGCTACAAGACAAAACAACTAATAAATGCACCAAAGTTTCTTCGGCGCAATCGAGTTTTCTGTACAGTGTATAATGCTGTATGAAACTTTCACCCACGGCCCATGAAGCTCAGCCACGGTTCGGTGGTGGCCTGTGTTGTTGGTACCTATAGCGGTGCCAGGAGCACGATTATAGCTAACTTTAACCTTAAATAAAATAAAAACTACTGAGGCTAGAGGGCTGTAATTTGGTATGTTTGATGATTGGAGGGTGCATGATCAACATACCAATTTGCAGCTCTCTAGCCTCAGTAGTTTTTAAGATCTGAGGGCGGACAGAAAAAAGTGCGGACAGAATAAAATGCTGAGGGACAGAGGAAGCCGTCACAGTAGCTTTCTTTTACAGAAAAACTAAAATGATCTGATTCCCAAGCGTAAATTTTATTATACACGGAACCTGTTAATACTCTGACCTAATTTGAAGGACACTACTGGGTTTGAGGGATATACACAGTAATTAACTTACTAAAATTATAATGTCGTCATATCAACAACTAGCACCATTGGTTTCCTTAACGTAATAAGGCTCGAATATTGCGAAAATTTACAGATGTGAGTAAACAAGAGAAATAAACACTAACAATTTTTAGCCTAATATGGAAAGGTTCACAATATCTTTGCAAAATATCAAGTAACCATTCACAGAGCATAAACACTTTACAAAGGTTCTATGCCAGTAACCAGGAAACTTATAACTGACAATAAAAGTAAAATAAAACATGGCTCAAATGCACTGATATGGAATAGTTATCAGTCTTATCAAGATGTTGCTATCTTAAGTTGGTCAATCCGGAGGCACTTGTTACACTAATAAATCAAGAAGGTACACCTATTCTCGTTTTACTTGACCGAAGGCTAACTGAAACATGGAATAGAATGTAGAATTTAGGTCAAAGGTCAAGCGCTGGGACCTACGAGGTCATTCAGCGCTGAAGGGGAAACTGACAGTCAGGAGGTTTGAAAGGTGTAACAGGAGGAAAACCTCGCAGTTGCACTGTGAAACTGTTAGAGAGGGTGGAAAGTCTGATGGAAGAAAGAGAATATGAACGGAGGTACAGTTGAAGGAATGAAAGGGGTTGCAGCCGCTGCAAAGAACCTTAAGTAATGTTGACAGTGCACCACGTGAGGTGCACTGGCGGCATTCACCCCCTAAGGAACTGACTAAAATATAAACAAAACAAGGACGTTGACATTCCAGCCAAAGCTACGGGTGCAAGACTGCCCTCTAGCGGCCAGATGACAAAATATAAAAGCTTATGAAAAATGAATATTACCATAAGAAAACCACAACACAAGAAACAAGAGAGACACGCTGGTAATTTTTTTCTTTTTTTTTTTGCCCTGAAGTCACGCCTAAGGCCTTACAACTCCGTCTTTCTCGGACTCCTGCAGGGTTTTTGTGGGATTGTGGACTGTGTAAGGAGTTCGTCAAAAGGAATCCTTTCGTCTAGGTGCCAGAAACTGCATTTCATATTATCCTTGCTTGAGGTTAATAGTGAAATCCACAAAATTCACTGGAATTGGAATATACAACTTAGGTCAAAAGCCCAGCGCTGAGACCTGTGAGATCATTCAGCGCTGAAAGGAAAACTAAGAGTAGAGGTGGTCTGAAAGGTGTAACAGGAGGAAAACCTCTCAGTTGCACTCTGCAACAAATTTAGAAGAGGGTGGAAAGTAAGAGGGAAGAAAGAGAATATGAACGGAGATACAGTAAAAGGAATGAAAGGGGTTGCAGCTAGGGGCCGAAAGGACGCTGCAAAGAACCCTTAGTAATGCCTACAGTGCACCGCGAGAGGTGCACTGACGGCACTACCCCCTCTGCGGGGACCTACGAAATTAATGGAACTATGAAAAAGTCTACGGAGGTCGCACGCCATTTTCCACGTCTCATGAGAAGTTATCATAAATGCAACTAAGATTCTAGTTGCTTTCTTTATCAACTTAACTTCTCAATGACTTGCTTGATTTACTCTCTTGGTTTCTCTAGCCTCTTTTTGACCCACTGCCGCTCTTACCAGATTCCTAGGGTTATTGCAAGTCTCTTAGCAATAGCTTTCGGAATGGAATTAGTCACAATGCATGTTCAATTGATCATGTGTGCTGACGGCGCAATTTACCATAAAAACTGTTCTATTGACTCGTGATCTATCTGGGGGAGGTGGAAGGTGGGGGGCGGGCGGGGAAGGACGGGGGTTGCGTTTAGTTAGGGGGGTTATTATTGAAAAGTATTCCGCATTAAAGAAGGAAAGAAGCAAAATGTGGAAATAACGATTAGAAGGAGAGACGAACTAAATCAACGACCCAAAATCAGAGCGAATCACGACCATCTTGATGAACAAGAAGTTCGAAAATAAGAAGTTCGAGAAGTTCGAGAAGAAGAAGAAGAAGAAGAAGAAGAAGAAGAAGAAGAAGAAGAAGAAGAGGAGGAGGAGGAGGAGGAGGAGGAGGAGGAGGAGGAGGAGGAGGAAGAAGAGGCCAAAGTAAACAAAGAGACGAGGACCCTCCTCTGAAGAGATTGCTCGGGATGGAAGAGGACAAGAAAATCGAGTTTGGCCAAGTCACTTTCTTTCTAACTGCTCCAGACTAGAAAAGTCTAACAAGATTTTGAACCAAGTAAGAGCCTGCAGTCTCTCTCTCTCTCTCTCTCTCTCTCTCTCTCTCTCTCTCTCTCTCTCTCGGCTTGAAAGTTTCATGTCCCCTACTCCACTGATTATAATCAAAAGAGAAAGATGCTCCCAGAGATTCTCTCTCTCTCTCTCTCTGCTTAAAAGCGTCATGTCCTCCTTTCCACTCATTCTAATCAAAAGTGAAAGATGTTCCAAGGGATTCTCTCTCTCTCTCTCTCTCTCTCTCTCTCTCTCTCTCTCTCTCTCTCTCTCTCTCTCTCTCTCCTTGTTGGAAACTATTGCGAGTACGGAGTGATCTGGGTACTTGCCTTAAATCTATTGTGCCTCTGTTGGCACGAGAAATTAATATTGTACCTGGTAGTCATTCCACTGTAGTGGAGCCAAAGTATATTTACCACCATATCGTAGTTACAAGGGATGGTCCTATGAAGTAGGCAGACCCAGGAGATGGAACGTCATCAAATATTCATCATTCTCTCTCTCTCTCTCTCTCTCTCTCTCTCTCTCTCTCTCTCTCTCTCTCTCTCTCTCTCTCTCCCCTAACTTATCCTGCTTTTAGAACAGTGTAATTCTTTAACTACATTGTGTTTTTTGATAAACTTGAACAAATAATATTAATTATTATATGTAAAACATATCAGATGGACAACATTCTGTTCCTGTACTGTCTGTGAAATCACATCAAACCCTTTTCATTAATTAATAAAACATCTAATCCGAGTCGTTTCAGCTCCATTGCTTTTAAATATTTAAACCAGTTTACCCAAAGCTTCTTTCAACAGCGAAAGGCCTGACTGGAAGAGTGGCGTTGGGGGAGGGAAGGTATGTCTGGGTTAAACTGATTACAGTGGCCGAGAGTGGCTGCTGGTTGATCTGTGTACAAACCAAACATTTGCTTTCCAGAACAACCAAAGGGGAGCCTTCTGTTCAAACTCCTCCAAGCACCACCCTAGACTTAACACTGCTCTCCTGCATGTGCTTCTTCCGGTGCCCCCCCCCCCCCTCACCGGGGGTTCTTCCTTCATTTCCTACGGTTCTTCTTCTACTTTTCTTCTCCTAATACCGAAGATCATGTGTTGCCCTTTATCAAGCAGAGCAGACAGACTCACATGTTACACAGAGCAGAGAGAATGACTAAGAGGAAATGGTGAAGTGGTTTACAAACCTCTCCTCGCCAGCAATAGTCCCGTGATCGATCCCAGGCGGGAAAAGGTAACTAGACCGAAGCCTAGAAACTTTATTTGCGTCTTTTGTGAGGTAAGCAGTGAATCATGTACCTGGTAGCGCAGAACAGGGGGCATGGGGCTAGCAACCCCATCCACAAGACAAGTCAAGAAGGAAGACAGTAGTGCGGTGCATGAGTGGCCACCAGGGAATATTAGACACTGTGCGTGTATAAATCCCTCGTTGTAGGGCGTAGGGCAAGCAATTTCATCCCAAAATACTTACTGAAAACAGGAAGATTGCTCTTTCTGGAGTCATCCCATCCAAAGGAATAAGGTGACAGCGGAATTTCACGAAAATCTCTGAACCCACAACAATACTTCTAGAGGTCTGAAGACCTAAAAAAATGCCCTGTTTTGACCCATCTCCCCTGTCCTTGGCTGATCTCTGTGACACCTGCCATTCAAATCCTCATCTCTCTTGGACAGAGGAAGAAGAAACGAGTCAAACTTTCTGAAAGGAACGCGCCCACGAGTATCTTCCCCCCCCCCTCCCTGTGCTCCTGACGCTGTGTTGTGTAAACAAAACTGTTTGTTTACTTAGTTATGACTTGACATTCGGCCGGCTTTCTCAAACACCGTCGCTCTGAATTGATCAAAAATATGATTTTTGATAAATAGAACTCTTTTTTTTTTTATAAATGTGTTACAGGAAGACGGCATCAGATATATATAGTAAAAGTTTCGTTAGTGATGGGAGGATGTGTTGGGTCACATATCCTCCGTCTTATGCCTCGCAACCTCACGTCATTTTTAGCTTTCTTTATGGGTGCTTTTGTCTATCTGTTTGTTGATTTATCTCTACTTATTTTCTCTTCTCACCTCTCTTTCTCTTTCTTTTTTTTTTGCATGTCGGTATTCTATTCTTTGCAAGTTAACGACCCATGAGGTTCGTTCTAAAAGAATGTCTGCCCTCTTGATTCATAATAATAATAACAGCTTGACAAAAGCTTATCTAATATGCCAATAGCAATTGTTTTTAGCTGGTAAACTTTTGCATAACACTGTCATCTATTATCAGATTACATGGCTCAGTCATTTTCCTACAGATTTCAGCAACTTTAAATCTCCAGTGAGTTTACTTCTATATACAGAAAATAAGAGAAAAGTTGGGCCCAATAAAGTTACAACTTGGGGTTGAATACATCTCCCTGGTTACTAACTACTCCCCCGCCCCTCCCTGCTCCCCCGGGTAGGTAAGGAGGGTTAGGTTGAATAACGAATAGCTCCAAGGAAGGCTATTAAACCTGTGCGTGCACAACCTGGTCGCACCCGTGGGACAGAATGGTTGATATTGTCCATTTTCCAAACCAACGACCGTCACACCGAGGCCCTAGACCAGTGGTTCCCAACCTTTTTCATCACCCACTTACTGACTTCAAGTTTGTGTTACCCACTTCATCAAATATAATTACAGTAGCATAGATTCTATGAATCTATAATAAAATAAATGGATAGGGGTTATTATAAAAAATCATACTCATGTTTTTGTTCAATTTAAGACAAATAAATCATATAGTAGCCCTCCATTACCCACACAGATTATCCAAATTGCAGACTTGCGGCTAATCACCCATAGGCTGGGAACTACCGTCCTGTAGACCCAAACGTCTAGGGAGGATGTCTGGAGACTGGTAGCTGTTGCCATAGGCTATACCTTCAGAGGCTCATTGATCAGGAAAGCTAAATAAAGTGAATGCTCATTGCTAACTCCAGAAATCCTGGGATTCTCAAGATCCGATGAGGAATTAAGAGAGAAATTAAGAGATTCAAGAGACATGGAGGAAAAAGTGATCCGATTCTGTTAGGCCAAGCAATCAAGAAACTGCAGCTCTGGTTTTCCTCATAAAAAAGTATAGAAACAATGATTTCTAAGAAGACAACAATTAAAAAGTTCTTTAAATATATATAATCCAGTAGCTTGTATTGTTCATCTCGGTATTTACGTTTTACAATGTTTTTTACAAGCGTGTAGTGCGTCCCAGGTCGGTAGCTGTTAGTGTAATCACTGCATTGTCTAAGCAGTTCACAAAAATCCAATTGTAAATCACTGCATTGCCCAAGCAGTTCGCAAAAATACGAGCATGTATACAATGACACACTTGTCTTGAGCGTGTAATCCACGCATTAAATTAAACAAGCACTTCACAAACACGCTTTAAAAACACGAACATTCATTGACGCCCACCCCGATGCTCTGATGTTACCACCGAGACTTTAACAGTAATAGCTGGCTCTCCCTCTTCACCTCTGACCTTCTCTCCTCAAAACTTTTAGTATTGTTTCTCGCCTTTTATTGTTTCTCGTCTTTTCTCCTTTCTCCCGGCTCTCTCTCTCTCTCTCTCTCTCTCTCTCTCTCTCTCTCTCTCTCTCTCTCTCTCTCTCTCTCTCTCTCTCTCCTCACCCTTTCCCCAGTCAATGAAAGACTTTTTGTTTTTTGTTTTTGTTTTTATTAATCAAATAATGGCAGAGATCCCCCTTTGGCCTCCGTGTTATGGGATTATGCTTCGTCATTTTATAGTCGACTAAATAAAACATGATATTCTCCGTCCCTTCTTCCCCTTCAGACCTATTTTTGAATTTAATAATGGTTCTCTTTTATGTCCGCCCCCTTTCTTGATTACCTTTTGGTTAATCCTACGTATATTTAACACTCTCTCTCTCACACACACTATCTTTTCCTGTCTCTCTCTCTCTCTCTGTATCTTTCTATCTCTCTCTCTCTCTGTGTAGCTTTCTCTTATTTCACATGAGAGAAATGGCAATTTTGATCCAGGATGAGGAAGGAATAATTTAGATACATTCTCTTAAACCAACTGCTGATTCTGTTAACCCATGCGGGGGATTTTGGTCGACTGCTGAGGGTAGCAGTTGTAAGTGGGGAGACTGAGACTGTCATACTATCTGCAGGTATTCTGTACACATACATACACACATACACACACATACAGGTCTATATATATATATATATATATATATATATATATATATATATATATATATATATATATATATATATATATATATATATATATAATACAAGATCCCAGCTGATCTTGTACCTTGGGATGAGGTTGCTAGCCGTGAACCCATCTCTACCATGGTTGCAACCCACTGCTTTCAACTAACTTCCACATGCTGTTTAGGAAAAGAGGGGCACGCTGGTGTCAGTGGTAGGTCAAACTCAAATATATCTATCACTGCATGAGACTCAAGAGAGAGAGAGAGAGAGAGAGAGAGAAAGAGAGAGAGAGAGAGAGAGAGAGAGAGAGAGAGAGAGAGAGAGAGAGAAAAGTCTAAAATAAAATGACAAAAATTACGAACTGGCTCGTCAGAAGACTGGATGAAGGAGCAGCAAAAGGGAGTAGAGTCTAGAGTATTATATCAGAGTCTGGACTCCAGACTCTAATATAATTACTGAAGAATTATGGCAGTCCCTCCGAACAGAAGCTTAGGGGACCCTCCCATTATGTGATTAAAGAAAAAATATCCTTTCATCGAGTAGAGAGGGGCGAGGAAAGAATACAGGGGAGATAATGTTAATTTTCATCTAGACCGACATGGGAGAGCTTGGTAGAAACTATATAGTACTATGTCAGTTACGACTCAGTAACCGGAGGAGCTACGTTGACGCCAGCACCACACTACGCCCCCAGGATCTCGCAGGGAGTTGGGAAGGTCCCCTTGGGGGGCGTCCTTTTCATAAAGTTTGACCCGTTTCCTCTGCTGCTCCCGTCATAAGGGAAGGGGGGGGGGAGGAGTTTGAGTGGCAGGTGTCTCCGAGATCAGCCGGATGGGGAAGATGGAACAAAACAGAGCGTTTAGGTCGTGAGACTTTCGCAGATGTTTTTATGATATTTTTTGGGGTGTAACTACAAAATTCAACCCCACCCACCACCTCTCTCTCTCTTTCTATTTCTCTCTCTCATATATCTATTTATCTACAGTATATATATATATATATATATATATATATATATATATATATATATATATATATATATAAACAAGTTAAACTCTTACACATAAATACACAGGTACAATATATAAAAACGTGTATATATATATATATATATATATATATATATATATATATATATATATATATATATATATATATATATAAACTTGTAGTTCTCTTCTCTGAGATACTGGATGAAGAAGAAGAAGAAGAAGAAGAAGAAGAAGAAGAAGAAGAAGAAGAAGAAGAAGAAGAAGAAGAAGGAGCAATGAAATAAGAATTGCCTGAAAGGGGGAGTAGAGGAAAGAGCCTGTCCGATAGCAGTAAAGTTTGGGCGCGTTTAATAGGCTGCGGGGGTGAGGGGTGGGCGGGTAGAGTGGGGCTTGCGTAGTAATGGGCGTGGAGCAGTTTGAACAGAAGGCTCCCATTGGCTGTTTTGCAGAGTAAATGTTTGGTCTGTACACAGATCAACCAAGAGCCACTCGGCCACTGTAATCAATTTAATCCAGACATACTAGCCTGCTATACACTTCCCTCTCCCAGAGGGGCCTTCCAGTACTGAAAGAAGCTTTGAATGTGCTGCTTGAAATATTCAGCGTGACCGGGTTGAAATGACATAGACTAATGCTCATGAGACACTGAATAGGATATAAAATACAGAATTTTGGCCAGAGGCCAAGCGCTTGGACCGGTGAGGTCATTCAGCGCTGAAAGTGGAATTGAGGGTAGGTAGGTTTGGAAGGTGTAACAGTTGGAAAACCTCGCTGTTGCACTGTGAATCAATTGTTAGGAGAGGGTGGAAAGTAAGATGGAAGAAAGAGAATATGGACGGAGATACAGTAAAAGGAATGAAAGGAGTTGCAGCTATGGGCCGAAGGAACGCTCCATAGAACCTAGGTAATGCTACAGTGCACCGCATGAGGTGCACTGACGGCGCTACCCCCTACAGGGCATAAGATATTGAGGAGGGTCTGACGCAATTATTTGAAAATTACAGGAAGGAATTTTTCCATTTTCTGTTTCTGTATATATAAATGAGGCTAATGGAAATATATGTATCCGGTTTGTGCCTTAAGTTTGTAATTTCTTTTAATTGGCAGAAGAATTGTTTTTTAAGTGGCAGAAATGTTTTTTAATTGGCAGAAGAAAAAAATTTTCTTTGTTAATTGGCAGAGGAAATTTCTTTTTCTTTTTGTTAATTGGCAGTATAAATTTCTTTTTTGTTAATTGGCAGAGGAGTTTTTTTTAACTGGCAGAAGAACTCTATTTGTAAGAGTAACTGAAAAGGAGCAAATCAACTGCTTTTAGAAATTTAATTTTAAAAACGTTTTGCACGACAGTTTCACTGTAGCCAAAATAATTTTGGTTTTGATAGATTGCCGGGGCCAACATATCTACATTGGGTAAAGTGAAAACATCAAATTGTTGATGAAATTACAAAGTATTTCAAAGAACAACTCCTAAAGTAAGATGAAGTTCGGCAATATTTTCTGGAGTTCATCACATGTGGCATTTAAAGCTTTTCAATTTCCTCATTAATTTTCGATTATTTTTTCTTTAACTAGATATACTTTTATATCTTATGGTGTGTTCACAAACCGAGGCATGTCTGTCATTGAACAAGATTGGTTAAATGATCTAAGAAACAAAGAAGAAACAAGTAAATTCCACTCTCAGCAGGCAACTGGTATGGATAGATCATACCGGCTGACCCTCGAATTTGCAACTCTTACACAGTACTTTCTGGGAAAGTAAAGCCTGCCGTGTGCAACATGGACTATACAGAAAGGGAGTAGGCATGCGGTAAAGAAGGCCTTGAGAGTAGTGGCCAAAGTAATAGGTGCAAAAGAAGCACCTAGGTGATGCTGGTATTTCTTTCTTATGTCCTTCCTTGAATTTTATTCTCAAATAAATTGAAGACTGTTTCAGCTAAATCCAGATATATCATAAATCTCAATAAATGTATCAATATCACGTATACCTTACTAGATTGTCATTCAAGAGCTCAAACTGACTCTGAAAATACAGCACCTTAATGTTATCCATGTAGAGTCTCACCTGTAATTAATTAGTCAGGTGAGTCCGAGCCACTATACCTGGATATGACAAATTGGGTCCAGCTTACTAAAAGGCAAAGCAAGCATTTCTCACCTGTGAATTTCCAAGTGTATGTGTTACTTCCTAACTAAAAATATATAATTTTATATGTCACCTGTAAATTAACTGATGACTTGTCATATACTTCTCATCTAGGTAATACCTAGCGTATATCTCACTACTAAATTGAAAATGATCAGGTATGACTTGAATCTTACCTGGAAATAACTCATCAGATGCTTCTCACCTGGATATATCACTTCTTAAGTGAAAATGACCAGGAATGTCTTGAGTCTTACCTGTAAATAAATCATCAGACTCTTCTCACCTGAGTATTACCTCGTGGACGTCTGATTCCTTACCTGGAAGTGGCTAATTATATACTCCAGGGTAAGAGCCGCCCCAGGGCATCTCACCTTCTCACCTGGGGGATCTTGATTGACACCGGGATCGAGAGAGAGAGCCCCGAGAAGAGCTATCTGCTCTCGTTCGATAATAATTCACAAATGACAAAAAAGGAAGGATTTTTCGTTTGCATAAACACGGATTGTTTGCTCTTCAAACAAAAGGACGGCAGAGCCTTTTGTCAACCGGATCTCGAGGACTGTTTGCGTGTTTATTTTTCCCCCCGTTTTTATTTGTTTATTTTTTTCCCCAGTTCATTAGTGTTGGTTGTTGGGCCTTTTTTTCCGTTTGTTTATCTCTCGTATCGTCGCGTTATCTCGTCCTGTCTTCACCCCTTTGTTTTCATTTGTTTTTGTACGTTTCTGAATCTCCGCCTCTTCTCTTCGGCCTACGAATGGCTTCTCGCCATTTCATGTCGCTCGGCCTATCATCTGTCTGTTGTATTCGCTTTGCACCATTTTCCTTCCCTTTCCTCTCTATTCTCACTCTTCCTGCATTTTCTTCTTCACTTCCTCTTTCTACTTCTGCACCTCCCATTTTATTGTCACTTCCTTTCCTCTTTTTCATCTGCCTACATTTCCAATCTTCTCTGTCTTGTGTTTCCTTCGTCAACTCTCCTTCTGCCTTTCTG
This sequence comes from Macrobrachium rosenbergii, assembly GCF_040412425.1. NCBI lineage: Eukaryota > Metazoa > Arthropoda > Malacostraca > Decapoda > Palaemonidae > Macrobrachium > Macrobrachium rosenbergii. The sequence continues at coordinate 18,601,072 of NC_089794.1, forward strand.
CTCCTCGTTATCTTGTACCTGTTTCTTTTTCCTCTGCTCCATCTTACTTTCTGCCTGCTGTTATTTTTCTCTATCTTATCATCTCCCCTTTCGTATCCGGTTTATCTTGAACTTAGCTTTCATTTTCTTCATTTTACTTGTGCTATTCCATTTCTCGTTCGTTCATTGTCTTGTTAATCTCTTAGTATCCCATGTTTTCCAGTATTTAATAATTTCTCCGTTGTTGGAGAGAGAGAGAGAGAGAGAGAGAGAGAGAGAGAGAGAGAGAGAGAGAGAGAGAGAGAGAGAGAGAGAGAGAGAGAGAGAGAGAGAAACTTTACTGTCCTTGATGCAGTAGGATTAAGAAGTAATTACTTGAGCTGCATTGAGGAAAACCTATTTTACTTTATACTGGAGAGAGAGAGAGAGAGAGAGAGAGAGAGAGAGAGAGAGAGAGAGAGAGAGAGAGGCGTACCGAGGTAGGGGAGGAAGGGGGATGGGTGCTGGAGGGGAGAGAGAGAGGGGGCCAGGGGATGGTTTTGGGGTTCCATTTCACGAAATGCATCAGGAGGTTAATTAAAAAAAAAACACAGTGAAAGCGGAGGGGTCAAATTTCCCCTTTGACATTTGACGGTCCTCTATCAGGATTGGGATCGACTCACTCAAATGGGATTTGGGATTAAGTCTGTAAAAGAATCTCTGCCTCATAGTTCATAGGCTCAAGCTGGTCCCAAACTCGGATAAACGGGGTGGGTCTATTGCAGGGTTAGAGGGTCATTTACAGTTTCATCTTTTCTCTCGTTTTAGTATTTTTTCATTAATTTTTTAAATGACTTCAGATGAGAGCCAAGGACGTTTCATTAGCTACGAAATAAAATGAAATAATAAACTCCTATTGACAAATTCATAGCTTCATCAGTTGTTCATGTGTTATTCGTTAACTGATTTTTCTTTACCTATTTGTTATTCATTTATTATTCTCTTCCCTCTGTTTGTTTCATTGCACGTAAAGGCATTCCATGATGGGACTTTGCTCTGCAAGTCATGTTCAGTTCCTCGTTTTGAATAATAAGTAAAAAATGAACTTTGGCGCAATCGAGTTTTCTGCACAGCCGCTACAGCGTATAATCAAGGCCACCGAAAATTGATCTATCTTTCGGTGGTTTCGGCATAATGGTGTATGAGCCGCGGCCCATGAAACTTTAACCACGGCACAGTGGTGGCCGATCCTATATCACTGCCAGAAGCACGATCATGTCTAACTTTAACCTTAAATAAAATAAAAACTACTAAGGCTAGCGGGCTGCAATTTGGTTCGTTTGATGACTGAAGGGTGGATGATCAACATACCAATTTATAGCCCTCTACCCTGAGTAGTTTTTAAGATCTGAGGGCGGACAGAAAAAGTGCGGACAGAATAAAGTGCGGACGGACATACAATAGTTTTCTTTTACAGAAAACTAAAAATGATGATGAATAGTGTTAATTCGTTTGTACAACTGGATGACTTGACTCCCGTAACGTTAAACCCAAATAGAATGGAATATAAAATTTAGGCGAAAGACCAAGCTTTTGATCTGAGAATTCTAGAGGAAAAAATATAAAATTTAGGCCTAAGGCGGAGCGCTGGGACCTATGAGGTCACTCAGCGCTGAAAGGGAAGCTGAGAGGAAAAGGGTTTGAAAGTTGCAACAGGAGGAAAACCTCAAAGCAGTTGCACTATAAAACAACTGTTAGGAGACGGTTGCGGAAAGTAAGATGGAAGAAAGGGAATATGAATGGACATACAGTAAAAGGAATGAAAGGGGGTCGCAACTAGCGGCCGAAGGGACGCTGCAGAGAACCTAAAGTAAAGCCTACTGTGGTACAGCGAGAGGTGCACTAACGGCACTAACCTACCCACTCCTACGGGTGGTAAACCCCAATAACCCACTGGAATTTAAGGTATGAAGATATCAATTTCCTTATTAATTTCCATAAACAGGCAACTTAAATTTCTGCTGTATATGCTCAGCTTGTAATGGCCACTTCCTCTTTAAAGCCAAATTTATTTAGACACTGCAGCTGTTCGGCTGAGCCGGTAGTACTAAGCCTTGCTCTGGAAAATATTAACTGGACTGGTACTGAATTTGTCTCTGCACAGTGATCCACGGATTTGCTGGCACAAATTACGTTGTCAATCTCCTTTGGTCACGGTCAGGGAATTTCTTTTTTTATCTGTCACTTGCACTACATAACCCTTGAATAAGAAGGATTTTTATCAGGCTTCAGATAATCCTTGGAATTGCAGGATTTAATTAACCTTTCTTATCATGAATAGGCCTACTCCTGTAAGTTGTATCATTGTGTGAGTATCTCTTGACCTCACAATCTTTAAAAGGAGTAAACTTACTGCGCAAAATGAATGTTTAGACTTTTATGTGGCCCAAATAGTCCTCAAAGACGTACGAATCTTATAAGACTTTATTTTTTGCGTTGGATAGTAACTGATAATGTAAGATTTTAATTAGCTTTTCATAGCCAGAATAGTCACAGGAGAAGTAATGTTTAATTATGTTTTGTGCTGAAGTAATTAGGAAGAAAATGTACATTTTTTTTTTAGACTCCCTTCAAGTATATAATCCTTGTAAATTTACGAAGCAAGTTAATGACTTTTCTGACCTGTTCCATTAGAGTACGTGTTCTCAAAGCTGACCCATCTTATAGTACATAAACCTATTATCATACTTAAGAAGTAACACACTTGAATACTTTCATTAAGTGATGTATCTTTTGTAAAACTAGCTTGAAGAGAACTCTCTCTCTCTCTCTCTCTCTGTATATCTAACACACACACACACACAAACACACACACAGTCCGAAAATAAGAATTAAGGAGAGCATGAAATTACAAAACCTCTGAGCCATTACGGCCGCTTCCCTTCCATACGCTGGTCCGTAATATCTGTCATTTTATCCTACCCTATCCGTATCTAACCCGGGTCTGTGCTACCTAAGGGTGTTGGGTTTCTCGTATTTTCCACTGCAATACCAACTAGAAAGACCTGAATGAGATATAACAGGTAGTGTTGTTGGTTTGAAACTTGTAAGTGAAATATAGCGACATTTCTGATTATTTTGTGAGGTTTTCAAATAATTTGGTTGCGTAGTTTTTAAATTCTGGAAGTTTCTGATGTTCATTGATTTAAAAAAATGAAAACTTTCTTACATTTCATATTATCGCGATGCTTTATCTCATTTTAAAGTATCTTACGTGGTCTTACAATATATTTTAAACTTCGTGAGATCTTTAAAAATTTATTTAATTTAGAAATTTATTTCCATTTTTTCTAGTTTCAACTAACAACAGCAACTACAAAAACATAAATGCAAAATGAATTTCTCTATTGACTATAGATTCCACTACTTTTTAAATTTTGCAATTATACTGAAAAATCATAATTTTTGTAATACTACAAAACAGTTAAATTCACGTAAAGCGTGTTTTGACAAAAATCAAATGAAGTTCTATTAGATTTAGCACTAACGCAACTCTTTAAGGGCGGGGGGGGGGGATTTACATTTTTTCCCCAAGCCAAAAGATGAGTATCTTGAGCTCTTAGCCACGTAAAATAAATCTAATCCCTAGGAGAGCTGTTAATCAGCTCAGTGGTCTGGTTAAACTAAGATAACTTAGAGCACGTAACCTGTACTATTAAATGCCTTCTGAGTACCTTAAAAACATAATTCTGTAAGTGACAAATTCATTATCTTCCCTTACCTTCATTTCCAATCAAAGTCTTTCCTGATCAACCAGAAGGTACCTTAATGGCGTGTCTCTTCAACTTTCATCATCATGAAAGAGGGAAGTGCCGCCACTTCACCTCGCGTGGTGCACTGTAAGTATTACTAAAGGGTGTTTGCAGCGTCCCCTCAGCCCCTAGCTCCATCCACTTTTTATCCTTTTACTTTTATCTCCATTCCCGCTTCCTCTCTTCACTCTTGCTGTCAAACACCTCCAAGTGTTACTTCTTAGTGTAACTGTAGGCTTTTTCCCAATTCCAACTTTAGGTCTTCGTACTTCATCTTTATTTTCTGGCTCTCTTGATCTTGCTGTCTAACCACTCCCTCATTTCACTGTCTCCAGCGCTGAATGGCCGTAAGTGCCACAGTGATTGGCTTGGCAGCCTAAATTTCATGAAATCAAATCAACCAGGCCGTAAATTGCAATGAACTTGGCTTAATACTCGACTCACAATCATTTGCCTCTGTAAACCGTCCTTGATTTCGGTTGTCCTACCGTCTCCCAACTGCTTGAAATACCTGTACCTCTCGAAATACATGGCACAAAATTGACAAGAATCTGCTAAAAGTTCCATACACACCACTGACATTCAGTCACTGAAACAAAGGAACCAACTGAATTCCTTGTTTTACGCCACCGCCCATCAAACAGATGTTGAACGAAATTGTCGTACGCGGCAGAAAAATTTGGAAAATACTGAATAACTGCGCAAATGGTAGTAGCTATGCGTCGGATTTGTGAATATTCTCTGAAAGAAGGTGTGACTCTGTTTGGCCATCCATTTAAATTGATTTAAAGGGGCAAAGGAGTTCGTAATATGCTGAATTACATCGTACGTCTGGCAATACTGATCTGCTGAACTTTAGGAAAATAACTCTAACCTAATTTCGATTATTGTAGTGATGATAATATGACTTGCATAAATGAAGTCAGGAATGTGATGCATAAATGAAAATATCTGTAAATACTAAATACTACGTACAAATGTATTACACACATGTAAATACGATATTTGGTCACCGGTGGTCAAGGTAGGAGAATTTACCATATATGAATTATAATTCCCTTCGAGTACAGTACAAGCTATTCCCTAGGTCAAGTAAAATCGATGTCAATGAACTATTTATGACTTGTTACCTGATATTTACATAATACTGAATATCATTAAATGCCAAGTTATCGAGGAAGAGATAAAGAGATTTCATGCATGCGTGGAAACATACATACTTAGACGCAAACACAAGCTCATGCATAATTACGACATGTAATTAAGAAGCCTCTTGATCCATACCAGCATAAACTCGACGTCGCAGCCACAGCTGCGTTTTAGGCAAGGATAAGTAAGGGATTATCCTTAAAGAGCATATACGTCAAGCCTTGCGGCTAAGAGAGAGAGAGAGAGAGAGAGAGAGAGAGAGAGAGGAGGGGGAGGGGGAGGAGGAGGAGGAGATCTCTTTACTACCGTTGTTTTAAGAGCCGGGTGATGCAAAAGACTTGTACTTACACACGTATCAAAAGAGTTATATGCTTTTCTCTGGGGAGTTTTTGTAAGGCGTGAGTGCCGGGTTACTAAGAAGTGCCGCTTAAAGCGGTGCATTAAGGCTTGCAGGGGAAACAGAATGTCTCTCGCGTTGTGTGAAGCGCATTTGCGTGCGCGTGTGCACACACACAAACACATACACACATTCAAACACTCACACACACTTTTTTCTAAATAATGACGGGAACCAGGAATGCTTAAACTCACTGATTTTTTCACAAATAAGCTGCTTTCTTTTAATGGGGTTGGCTTCAGGGCAAGATGAGACTATTAAGAATGAACCATTTGTGCATAGAACTTCCACTGCATCAGAGGCGTCACATGTGTACATAAGAGGCTCATCAGCAGGTTGTTGACCCTCTAAATTACACAGAATGGTCCCCTGTGCAATAAAGATTAATTGTATGTCTGAGAGAGAAAAAGAGCGTGAGTAGATAGATACATACATAAATAATTAGGCCTGAAGTTAACGCTTTTTTATCATTTAAAGTACAGGATTTTTTTTTTATTTTATTAATTAATAACAGTTTAGTGAAAGGAGAATACTAAGCACCTTAAAAAAACACGTAAGTTTCATAAACGCTGAGGCAGTAAGGACTGAAATTATTTTATTATTTTATTATATGTATAATCTTCATCGTAAATTTGCAAGATTGCAGTGTACTGTACAAGACAAATTGCTGCTTCGATTCTCAAAGTAAATGAAAACTGCAGTTCTCATTATCATTATGAAGTGAATCCCAAATACATTTCGAAGGAAATAAATATTCCAAAAAACATGTAAACACTAATAAACGAAAATGAAACTTTGGAATTAACTACACGAACGCTGAAATACCTACTGTAGTTCTCTTGTTCTGTTTCTCCACGTGATGTGATTCCTTAACTTGAGTGTTTAACCTACCTAGTGTTTCGCTTAGTGTTGTGCTTAGTGCTTATGCGTCTGTAGACTGTAACTGCGTTTAGTGAAAAGCTTCGTGAATCTCACAGCAGATGTGAGTGCTCAGTGAACATGGAGTGTGATGGCTTAGTCAGCTCCTTGCAGGCAAAGTGTTTAGGAACTTAGTGATAATGTTGTGATCTGGTTATGCTAGAGCGATGGTTTAGTGGATTCTATTAGCCTGGAGCGCAATGGTTTAGTGATGATGTGGCGAGGGTCTAGTGGATTCGAATAGATGGGAGTGCTGTGGGATATTTAGTGGTTTAGTGATGATTTGGTGATCTCTAGGTCTAAAGGCAGAGAGTTAGATGGCACAGGCCTAGTCATGTTTTAGTCAGCTCTAATGGTCGAGTCGATAGTATAGGCCTAGTCATGGTTTAGTTATTCTAATGGCCCAGTTGATGGCATAGGCCTAGTCATGATTTAGTTGTGTCTAGTGATAGAATTGATGGCATAGACCTATATAGTCATGGTTTAGTTATCTCTGATGGCCGTGATGATGGTGGTCTAGGCTAGTCATGGTTTAGTTGTTTCTTATGATAGAGTTGATGGCATAGGCCTAGTCATGGTTTAGTTATCTCTCATGGCCGAGTTGATGAGATACGCCTAGTCATGGTTTAGTCAGCTGTAATGGCTGAGTTGATGGCATAGGCCTAGTCATGGTTTAGTTATCTCTCATGGCTGAGTTGATGAGATACGCCTAGTCATGGTTTAGTCAGCTGTAATGGCTGAGCTGATGGCATAGGCCTAGTCATGGTTTAGCCAGCTGTAATGGCTGAGCTGATGGTATAGGCCTAGTCATGGTTTAGTCAGCTGTAATGGCTGAGTTGATGGCATAGGCCTAGTCATGGTTTAGCCAGCTGTAATGGCTGAGCTGATGGTATAGGCCTAGTCATGGTTTAGTCAGCTCCAGTGGCCGTGCTGATGGTGCTCTGGGCTAGTCATGGTTTAGTTGTTTCTAATGATAGAGTTGATGGCATAGGCCTAGTCATGGTTTAGTTATCTCTCATGGCCAAGTTGATGGCATAGGCCTAGTCATGGTTTAGTCAGCTGTAATGGCTGAGAGTGACATTGTCCAGTGTTCCATCTTTTTGAAGGTATGTAATAACATATTTGAGTATTTGGAGACAAAATGAAATTTTCAAAATTAATATCTCCATATTTTTTATTTTAAAGCTAAGATTCACCAAGTTATGTTATCTTGTTTCCTGAAAACAACCAGTTAACGTTTGTTGATCAAAGGATTGGATTTAGTACCTGGTGATTGATAGATTGTGGTGGGCCACAACCAATCTGGATAAAAGCATGAGATTGGTAATTTTAGCCCCAAATAATTAAGAATTGAGAGTAAATTGCATTTTAGAGTTATCCCTTACGTTGGAAAAGTATTATATTAAAAAAAAAATACTATTGATAATCATGCGAGACGTCAAACCTCCACAAGGTCTCTTCTTCCCAAGATTTCATTCCTCTCTCTCCCAAGATATTATAATTTCAAGAGGACCACTTTTTGCCAAATTTCGTAATAATCCACCAGTATCTTTTAACTACCAAGTACTGATTTCAATACCTAGGTCACCATATACAAATACGGTTTATTTTCCTTTTCCACCCGTGAGATCGATCTCCGGCCTCTCACCGGTGAGGTTCGATTGATAAACTACTGATATTCCCATGACCTCGACGCATGCAGTAAAACCCGAGTATTATTTCAATCGGGAAAGGCGAATATCATCGGTGTCTCCTCCTCGATTACCTGAGCAAACAGGGAAGGATATTTACCCGTAAATGATTTACGCTTTCCAATCAAAGGTGACCTCGATGAGGTAAACAACTCGGTGATTGAAGGATTCGGAAAACAGGTGGGAGAGGGGGGTGGGGGGGGGAGGAGGGAAAGGTTCTAACGTAGGGTCGATAGCGGTGAAACTGCCATTGGAGTATGAGGTGTTGCGGGCCTTATGGGAGACGCTCTCGGGAATCGTAATAATACGTAATGATTCCTCGTGTGCGCGATGGCATTTTTTGCCGCTGGGGGAACTGGGTATATAAATGGATAAATGTCTGGTGTATTTATATTATGATGGAGTATTTGTATTGAAATTCTTCATGCAGATGTTTGAAACACTTTTCATTTGCATGCGCGAGAATTTTCGTCGTAAATAAACTAGAATTTTTATGCATTTTTATCGGTGTGCGCGAGAATTTTTCCCACAAATAAACGAGAATTTTGTTATATTTTATCAAACATTTTTATTTGCATGCGTGAAAATTTTCCTCATGAATAAACTAGAATTTTTATGCATTTATTAGACATTTTTATGTCAAAGTGAGAATTTTCCTCGCAAGTAAACGAGAATTTTTTTGCATGTCGTTAAGTAGTTTTGCTTGTATGGGTGAGAATTTGTGACGTAAATAAACGAGAATTTTTATGTAATATATTAAAAAATTTTATTTGCATTCTTGAGAATTTTCCTCGTAAATAAAGGAAAATTTTTAAAGCATATCATCAAACAAATTTATTTCTATGCATGAGTTTGAATTATTCTGATAAATAAACGAGAATTTTCCCTTACCATTTCCCATTTTATCTACCCCCTCGCTCTCTCTCTCTCTCTCTCTCTCTGCCTTACTGCCTATACTACCTCGCTCTCTTTCTCTCTTCCAGCCCTCTCTCCTTTGTTACGGTAATCCATCTTATCTCTCTCTCTGGGCGGGGAGACAATAGTATCTGATCTCATTTGATCTCTCCATCTCAGAGGATCGAATTCTTGCCTCGGGCGATATCGCAACCCATATCTGTCCTTGCTGAACAATACTTTGTCCATTAAGCCAGCTCTTTTGTGTTCGCATTCTCTAAAAGAATGTATAGCCCTGTCAGGTATAATGGTTAATGCTTTATGTATGTATGTATATGTATGTATGTGTGTATGTATGTGTATGTATGTATGTATGTATGTAAATGTATATATTATATATATATATGTGTGTGTGGGTGTGTGTGTGTTTGTATAAAGGTAAAAACTGAATTGAATTGAACTGAATATGGAATTTAGGTCAAAGGCCAAGCACTGGGACCTATGAGGTCATTCAGCGGTGAAACGGAAATTGACAGTAAAAGGTTTGAAAGGCGTAACAGGAGGAAAACCTCGCAGTCGCACTATTGAATCAGTTGTTAAGGAAGGTGAAAATATGATAGAAAAAAGAGAATATGAAAGGAGGTACAGTAAAAGGAACGAAAGGGGTTGCAGCTACGGGCCGAAGGCACGCTGCAAAGAATCCTAAGTAATGCCTACAGTGCACCGCATGAAGTGCACTGACGGTACTATTCCCCTCTATAGGGGGATAAAGGTAAAAGTGATAGAGCAGATTGTACGGATTCAAGGGGCACAAATGTTGCTTAATATACCAATTAATGTGTATGGCAGCCTTTGAATTTAAAAAGTCAAACTGATGACTTATGGAGAGACAGGGGAAGAGAGATGTGGTGTCAGACAACGAAGAGGGTGCGTGGATTAATTGATATTAAAGTGTAAAGGCTCTACGTGGCATATATGGACATTGAAAAAGCTTAAATGTACGGTCGATAGAGATGTAACTTGGTGTATGTTGAGAATTTTTGGCACAGAGAATAAGTAGGTGATGTAAGCGAAGTGCTGCGTTCTAGATTTTGTGGATGGGAGAGTGACTGGTTTGGGGTAGAAATTAGTCAGCAGAAACAATGAGGCTAATAATGTGGAAGTTTTCTACATCGGTGCCTCATTCATGATTCAGCAGTTAACGCATAAATGTGGCAATGACTACAGTCTTCAATTTACTCTGGAGCCAGGCCCTGAATACATATTATAATCCATGGAATAATTTCTGCTTAATCGAGAATTCCATGATCAGTGATATTACCTTTTTTTTTCTTTTATTTCCTCAGATCCAAACCTGGCAAGACCCAGTGAAGGGATGAAGGTAAGTGAATCTTTGTATCATCAGTTTCGTGAACATTACATTATTTTGGTGGGCGTTAGACGTCACAACATTGAACCTGAAAAAGGAATAGATAGGTCTATGCGGATAGGCATCTAGTGAAGTTTATTGCATATTGGTAAAGGGATCATACGTAGCCTGATGTAGCGAACCGAAAGTCTGCGAACAGAGATTGGTCAAGTGAAATTTAGTGCATATTGGTAATTTGGGGGGAAACATTTGTTGTCGGTTATAAAGAAGTGAATGTATGTGATCCCGAGGCAATGAGTGTTTGCTCTCTGCTCTTGAGTTTGTTTATATTTGTGCATTTATGGGATTTTAGGAGTAACTGCTGTTTAAATTAAACGGCGAGGAATGTGTCTTGTTGATTAAAAAGAAACTTACAAGATTCTGAAAAGATTGAGGCAAGATTTTTTTTATTGTTTTTGCAATTTATGCATCTTGCTTCCTCTTTGCTCCGGTTTTTTTTTTTTAAATATTTGTACATTTATGGGATTTTAGGAGTAACTGCTGTTTAAATTAGGTGAGGAATGTGTCTTGTTGGTTAAAAAGAAAAATGTCCAGTTTTAAAGAAAGTGCGGCGATATTTTTTTTTATTATATATGTTTTCGCAATTCATATCTTAAATCTGTCGTGGTTTTCATTCATTTTTTATCCATTCCTTTGGTGTTGCCATTGAAGCTTATATTATATTGTAAAACATTTATGGTCTAAGTTACATTACTTTCCCAGCCACATATTTTGAAAATGTGTACAACCTATTTTCCCACCCACATATTTTGAAAATGCGTACATACTTTCCCAGCCACATATTTTGAAAATGTGTACAACCCTTGATTACAAGTCTGCTTCTTCTGGGAAGTTGTGAAGTTTTAGTCAAAGAATTCAAACTTTCCGCACAAATATTTTTGATTTTTATAGATTCCTTTGCTCCTTCGTTTGTTTGTTAATTAACTTTTGGGGTATGATAAAAATCTTTTAATGAGTGTAATATTAACATCGCTTCTTTTATTTTTTCCTATCTATTACATAGTTATGTATATATATGTTACAGGCAGATAGCGTAATGTACTTAGGGATATTTGATCCCCACAGGGGTAGTGCTAAACACAGCGAAACAGGGACTCACCTGCACTGTTTCGCCGTGTTTAGTACTAGTCCCTGGGGATCAAATGCCCCAAAGGGCATTTTGCTATCTGTCTGAAATTTCAGGCAGTTCGTGAAATGCCTGATTTCGCTATCTGCCTGTAACATATATGTACATTATAAATGTAAATAAATTGTATAATAATAATAATATATTAATATATATATATATATATATATATATATATATATATATATATATATATATATATATATATATATATTTATTCCAGTTCAAGCTCTGAATCTTGTAGCGCATGAAAATGAATCGTAAACTAATGTTGACAGAACTCTTGGCATTGTCCATAAGGGTTTCTTTTCACTCAACGATATATTTTTCTATTTCATTATTATTGTTAGTGCGTGCTATTCCTCTTGTTACCGAAGCTCCTACATTTTAGTAAGGCTGTCGAGCTACTTGCATACAAGTGCCATGCTTCTTTGAAATTTTTTGGCTTTGTGGTATTTCTGAATTTTTTTGCGTGTTATAGATAACTTAATAGATTTATTATTAATAGCATTGACATTAAAAATGTCAAACCTTGAGTAGTTAATATAGAATACACAAATTGCCTTGTCAGCATCGTTTTACTCATCAAGGAAGTCATCATTTCAAGAAATTGCAATTTTTAATCACAAATCAGAATCAACTGTGCTGTCAAAAATATCATCCCGTTCACCTCCAATATATGGAATATCTTCCTTCCTCCCTCCGTTTACTATTTCTTTTCCATTTTCTTATTTTGCAAAATTTAGATTTGGTCAATCCCTGGGTTGGTGACCACTTATAATAAACACCAAGCAGTAACATCTTGGCTACACACCGATCAGTCCTTGGACGGGTTACCCACCGATGCATGGCATACACTTTTGGTGCATAAGTTCCCGTTGACCATTTGTGGGGGCTTGGACACATCGAAATCAATGTGTGCGAGACTGGGGTCACAGGTCATAAGACGGCCAGAGACGGAAACAGGGTGATTGTGGTAATTCAGAATAGATTATATAGGGTAGTTAGTTAGAGAGAGAGAAGAGAGAGAGAGAAGAGAGAGAGAGAGAGAGAGAGAGAGAGAGAGAGAGAGAGAGAGAGAGAGAGAGAGAATCTAGAAATGTTCACTTTCACATCTGCTCGAGAGTAAACAGATAGCTCATCTAGCTCTTAATGAGAGAGAGAGAGAGAGAGAGAGAGTTCGCAATTGCCAAGTTGTTTGTCCAGGCAGACACTAGAAATGTTGACCAAGCAAGCGAGTTTGTTGAAGGTATGTTGCAGAGCCCAGCTATTTTTAAGCCCGGCAACCTCTAGCTCTTCATTCAAGAGAGTTCTCTTTATTTTCTTCCCTTTAATGCGGAGGCCGATGGAACAGGCAATCACGATACCCCGAAAGACTTCTTGACTTTCGTATAGCTTAATTGGACCATCTTTTTAATATTTTGGTAAAAATATAAAATGAATTTTTCTGAGGAAAACTGACGCAGAAAAGAATTCCAAAACATAGCCATGGGAAATGGGGAAGGAATGGTTTTGGAATGGTGCCATCTGGGAACTGCTGTCTTCACAAGAGGATTATCTGGGATGTGGTTGGCTGCTGGGTGCTACATTACCTCTTAAGTTTTTTTTTTAATTAATTACCATGGTTGTTGGTATCTAATATTAAGCTCCAGATAGTAAAGTTACTGTATAGCAGCACTGAGTCTGGTCAGTACTTGTACAGGTGACATCTCGAGTATTTTGTAGCCACTGACAGCAATCTTTTGTGACTACCAACGGTAATTTCTGTGACCTGTAAATTATTTTGTCCTATAATTCTCTATTGTTTACAATGTCTGTTATCAAGATAATTGTTTCTGGCAATTTATATTATTGTTTTTTCTTAATTTATGAATTTATATAAATATTTTTCATATCCATTTTGACAATGCCATGCCATGTTTCATCTTACTTTTGTCCATCACATTTCATGTATATAAATTTATATATGTATATATAACATATATTATATATATAATACATATATACATACATACATATATATATATATATATATATATATATATATATATATATATATATATATATATATATATATAATAATTACATTGTTCCGTCGAGAACTCGAGGAGCATCCGAGCTTCCCCTGTGTTCCCTTTGGAGTCTTAAGTGTTGGTAATAGCAAGGATGGAAATAATACAAACGTGTTTACAACATGAATATTATAATAAACAACGGGTTTTCCTTCTAATCTACCTGTTTATTGGACTGTCTAGAACAGGTGGCGTTTTTTTTTAAAGAAGAAACTACGAGACCGTTGCCAAACCTCCATTTGGAAACCCTTTTATTTTTCTTTAAATTCTTGTTTTATTTCTTTTAAGGTTCAAATGCAATAAATTTATGGGAAATCCAATGCTTTAGGATGTAGGAATGTGCTTTTCTTTAAGATTAAAACATAAAAAATACTGGTTAAAGAAAGTTATTTTTTCAATTACCACCACAGTGAAATAACTGTGTACATAAATTCATATGAACGTGTATATAATGATGCTTATACACGTAACTCTTCGCGTTAGAGATATTTTATAATAAGAGCATTTGTGGGGGGCTGGGGTTTGTGAATGAATATAGGGTAGGAGGGAGAGGGACCCTGATGACGTCACTCACGAGCGATCCCAACACCCGGAGGAAAAGGGAGACGAGAAGGAATTTGTTACCGACAAACACACCTTTCTCTGAAGCGTTTCTCTTTACACGTGACATTTTTGCACGTCTTCTGGGATACCTTTAGACTTAGTAGGGTTCGTATCACCATTTTGTTTCGTTCCTGAACTGTCCTTTCGAAGTTCTTGAGTGTTCCCAGCGAGGATTCAAACTGTTTAGGTAGGTCACCAGGCTTCTAGAACTTCTTCCTCTGACGTGAGTACATGAAGTTAACGAACTTCAGATCTTGGGGAAAAAACTACCGAAGGATTGTCAGTGGGCAGTAAGACATTTGCAGTAAGCTTTATTCGTTCCTTACAAATGTTTCTTCCGTTACTTCTACATCTCAGACCCTCGGAGTCTCATGAATAGAGAGAGAAATGAACAGAATAATTAAAAAAAAAAAAAGGACATTTGAACAGTATGTATATATATATACAAAGATGAAACCAACTTTACAATGTACAAGAAATTATCTGGCGAGATTTAAGGGCTGGGGGTGAAATATTCAAATGTTAATATTTAACCCTCTGGTGCAAGGAGGTCGTGTTTCAAAAACTATATATGATTATTTAACGGACAACAATGAACAGTTTTCTTTTTTTTTTTTTATCATTTTTGGGTTCGTCATATTTAAATGCAAGACTTGGTTAGGTTTTAATGGCTTTTTTTGTTTCTTCATTCTTGAAGGGTTGTTTAAGGGAGGTTTAGCATCGTCTGGTAATTAGTAACATAGAGACGGGAACGGACCAGCCTTAGGGGGTGGAGAATCCAGGCTCTGGCTACTTGCAAGAGATATACAGAGAGAAAGAGAAAGAGAGAGACGGAGAGCGCGCTCTAGACAACCGGAAATGCTCCGTCACTTTGAGACGATTACGCTGCTTAAATACTCATTTAGTAGTAGTAGTAGTAGTAATACTTGTTATACAAGCTGTCGCTAGAATAGTAACTATACGGACTACTGCAAATTCCGAAAAAAAAAACCAAGAAAAACACGAAAGTTACAAAGTAAACATTTGCCTCTCTACTTCCCAGCGGCTGACACGAAAACATTTTTTATTTATTATTATTATTATTTGTTTCTTCTCGTTAGGCTACACAAAGACACTTGCAGGGAACAGCGAGCCTAATTCGCAGACGCCTTAAGGCTGGAGATTCCATGAAAAAACAACATGTAGTGTTTCTCACCCTAGCAGAAAATGAATGAGGCTTCCAAAAGCTCCCCTCTACTAGGAGAGGAATTGGCGCTAGCGGAGCGACAGTTTCCCCCCATCTAGAAGAAGAGGGACTGACGCCAGCGGAGCGACAGTTTCCCCTCCTAGAAGGAGAGGAATTGGCGCTAACGGGGCGAAAGTTTCCCCCCCTCCTAATAGCAGGGAATTGACGCTAGCGGAGCGACAGTCTCCCTCTCCTAGGAGAGGAATTGGCGCTAACGGAGCGACAGTTTCCCCCTCCTAATAGAAGAGGAATTGGCGCTAACGGAGCGACAGTTTCCCAAATCTAGGAGAGGAATTGACGCTAACGGAGCGACTGTTTCCCCCTCCTAGTAGGTGAGGAATTGGCGCTGACACCGACAGTTTCCCCTCCTGGTAGGAGAGGAATTAGCGCTGGTGGAGCGACAGTTCCCCCCTCCTAATAGCAGAGGAAATGACGCTAGCGGAGCGACAGTTTCCCCCTCCTAATAGCAGAGGAATTGACGCCAGCGGAGCGACAGATTCCCCCTCCTAGTAGGTGAGGAATTGGCGCTAACATATCGACAGTTCTCACAACACACGGTGCATAGGTCTGGTAACAAATTATTGCACAAGTATGAATATAAAAAGTAGACATTATTTCGAAAATATTGAAAAAGTTCCTTATTACTAAAGACTGGGAGAATGGGCAGAGATGAACAGAGACATATGAGGTTTTGCTTTTTCTTTGAAAAGAGAGAGAGAGAGAGAGAGAGAGAGAGAGAGAGAGAGAGAGAGAGAGAGAGAGAGAGAGAGAGAGAGAGCATGGTAGAAGGAAACCAGTAAAAACAAAAAGCATTCAGAGAGAGAGAGAGAGAGAGAGAGAGAGAGAGAGAGAGAGAGAGAGAGAGAGAGAGAGAGAGAGAGAGAGAGAGAAAAGACTTATAATATCATCTCACTCATACCACTGTTTTGAATAACAGTAAGAAAAAACACACGAGGGTTTTAAGTGTTTGAGTATCCTATACAAAAACGTAATGAGTTTTTTTTTTATTATTTTTACACAATGCTTTATAAATCAATGCAAAACAGAGCTGTAGACATTCTGTTTAACGATATATATATTTATATTATATACATGCAAAAGCCTGTCAAAGTATGGACCTAGTTCATAACAAATATGAAATCATTTTGGGGGTATAATATAGTATATAATACTTGAGAGTTGTATTGTTCGAAAAGAATGAATATACACTTTATGCCATAATTTATTTATTATTTTTTTGTCTTCTTTTATATATATATTTTTTTTGACTAAAAGTTTTCCCATTATTAAATACTTCGAGCAAACTTTTTCTCTTCTAACACAAAACTCCTCTCACTACACATTACGCTTCAGGAAAAAATAAAAAGTACAAAAAAGAACATTTGAAAAGTATGAAAAATATCGTTTTTTTTTTTTGATCAGTTCAGATTCTCAAAAAGGAACTCTTACAAATTAGCATTATTATTATAATTATTATTATTATGTCTTGACAACAAATATTAACAAACATCAGGTTTCTCCTTTTTCCTTCAAGGTGCTCCGCCACAAAGTAAACCTTTGCAATGGTTGGCCAAGGTGTACGAGGGGAAATTCTTTCGAGGAGACGAAGTACATGAACATATAATATATATACTTTGTCGAATGATTTCAATGACGGACCCTTCTTCCAGTTTTCACAGAACGAAAGATTCAAACTCGATTCCACGTTGGTCGTCATGCAGCCAACGGTTTAAACCCATCTTCAGAGGCGCGATTTATCATGGCAGTATTAACGCTTATTATAAAAACTTACACAAAACAAATTGAAATGAAAAAAAAAAAACAGTATGAAGCACATTAGAGAAGTCTAGATGGAGTGGCCAAGTGTGCCTAACCCAACTCGAGTGGCTTAGGCCTACTTCCCCTGCGACTGCCATGGCAAAAGGCGGGACCGAAGGATTGCTCACCCAATCGAAATGAGATCGTCATTAATAAGGACCGAATGAAACGGGTCGTCATTCTTCCGATTAGGGGGTGGCTGGGGGAAAGGGACGTTCTCCTACAACCGTGGGAAATATGAACATCTCTTTGTGGCCTGAATAGAGAGAGAGAGAGCAGTTTGTAATACCTAAAACCCTTCTTCTTCTTCGCAAGACAACACTACGAGCTGTTGATTGATCTAGGACAAGGCGTTGAAGCATTAAAATAACCTCTTTCTGAAACGGATCGTGAACACATTCATATATATGTACAGTGATACAACTCAGCTCAAGCTTCAGAATGACTGTGGTGTATATAACTGTGTTATAATAACATTCGACAAATGGAAATATGTACCTGAATGCGTGCATCAATGTGGAAAGGAAAGGTTTGATTGCAAGTTTTTTTTTTATCGTTTGATCGAGAGTTGGGAGGAAGGTATGAAAACGCCAGCAGCCTTTTTCTTTTTTCTTTTGAAGAGTCGATTTTACGAACTATGAACACCAGAGACAACGGGTAAATCTTAAATAGAAGTTTGTACTCGAACCAAAACACCCTAAAGTTTCCACCATAGCCCAGGGGGGTTAATAAGCATCGGAAGTGAGTTGTGGATTCGTCAAGGGGATCAAATCATAATGAACTCTTTTGAGAGCTTCAACTTTAACTTCTCTTTATCTTTATTGCATCATCATAAACTCTGGCGATTTTAACTCAAAACTTCTCTTCGTCACAGCATCAAAAGTGACTGTGGAGTCATAAAGGGTTGAATAATAAAAACTCTTTCACGGCTTCAACTCAAAATTCTATCCATCACATAATCGTCAGCTTTGGAGAAACTAATCCACAGTTATGTATGGGCAGGGGCGTCGCTATGGGGGGCCCGGAACGCCCCACAGGTCCCTCCAGTTGAAATTCCCTTTGTAGCTTAACTATAGTTGAAATTTAAAACTTGATAATAGAAATTAGGCTAGTGTTGAATATAAAGTTGTGAGGAAATTTACATTGCAGTATTCGATACATTTGCATATAGTAAGACTTGAAAATTAATTGAAAATTGAGCTCTCTAATTTCAAATACAGGTTTACTTATTACTAATATATTAATTTCCTTCATTCACATGGATATATGCATTCGAGAATAGTATATTTTACTAATCACAGAATTGGTACACTAATTTTCTTTGGCCCCCAAAAAATATCTTGGCCCCATCTAGGCGCCCCCACTGATGGAACGCAAGCTACGCCACTGTGTATGGGTACATATATCTAAAAATAAATCTGTAGAGATTTATTTTTTAAATGTCTGTACACAAACATAACAGTGGATTTGTTTCTCCATTTCAAGGCTCGTGCTGCTACGTGAGTTTAGCTGGAAAGAAAAATTTCCAGCCACTGAGTATGACATAACCGCAGCTATACTTAAAAAAAATATCACAAGCGAAAGAAAGCAGTTTACAATTTTCAATCACTGGCAAATTTAAAACTTTTTTTTTTTTTACTACTTCTGCAGTAGGCTTGGCTATCTGGTGTAAGCGGTGGGATGCTTTTTAAAATGTAAACGATAAGCGAACAGGAATGTAAATCATTTATGAACATTCAGAAAGACTAATTATGCTCCCTCCTCTCCGGCTGACTCAAAACATGTCGGCAATACATGACGTACTCATATATTACATCAATAAATGATTTACTCATATATTACATCAAAAAATGATTGACTTCATCAATAAACGATGTACTCAAACATTACATCAATAGATTTACTTTACCAATAAGTGATGTACTTATACATATTAAATCAATATATGATTTATCAATAAAAGATGTACTCACTCATTGCATGAACAGATGTTTTACTTTATCAATAAATGATTTACTTTATCAATAAATCATTTACTTTACCAATAAATGATTTACTTTGTCAATATATGATTTCCTTACACACATTAAATCAATAAATGATTATACCAATAAATGATTTACTTTATCAAGAAATAATTTACTTATACACATTAAATCAATAAATGATTTATTATACCAATAAATTATTTCCTTATACTCTCCATCAGTAAATGATTGACTAAACATTTATTTCTGCTCCAGGAAAGGATTCAGTTCTATATCCTGCAGCCAATTTTGTACATGAATATAATAAAAAGCTACTGCGCTGAGCAAGCATAATGAATGGTCTTCGTCCTGGAATTCATTTGCATATGATTATTCTTTGTTCGTCGCAAATTACACTAATACAACATTATAATCACAAATTATACTAATACAGTATTATGATAAAAGCTCTCGCTGCTCAAGGGTACATGCGTCATAAATGCAATTAAGGTCGTTTTATCAGAAATGCTTTTCAACTGTTGCTTATAACTCATGTTCCCCGACTAAATTGGTAGTTTCCTTTTAGAGTTATTGAATACACGGGGGTTAATTTAAAAGCATGCTTACGTGGTCATTTACAAAAATATTTAAGAGACGTGATTGTAAAATCAGAAACAAAATTTACTTCAATTGTTGAAATAATTTTTGTATCAGATTTTACAATCACGTCTTTTAAATGTTTTTATAAATTACCAACGTAAGCATGCTTTTTAAATTAAACTCCATGTGTCCACGAACTCTAATGGGAAAATACCATGACTTAAGCATTTGTAAAATCCGATCCGGGAAATTTTGCGAACTTCAATAATTTATTATTAACACTCACAAAAACCCAATATGCGTCGTAATTTACATTCTGTAATCAAGTTAATAAGCTTTTTACGAAGCTAAATACAGTACCACACTTTGCTGTAAGTACATATGAGGCGATTGTCGTGGACTAAAAAAATAAATAATTAAAAAATAAATAATTAAAAATCGATTTTGCGGCATCAGCCTGTTTTTGCACGTCAATTTCCCCTCTGACGAATGAGCCTATTCGAAGTTAAATGCACTCATGGCCGAACTTCTACCTTCCAAAAGATGAGGCCTAAATAAAAAAAGAAACGAGAAGAGAGAGAGAGAGAGAGAGAGAGAGAGAGAGAGAGAGAGAGAGAGAGAGAGAGAAACCATTTGCAGAGAATAACAAAGCTTTATTTTTCATTTTTATGCGCATGCGAGTTATTGTATCACAAGTTTCTGACGCGGGCACTTTGCAGCATATATATTAACCATAATAAAAAAAGTGAAATGATGTATTTTATATTTATATGTGTATATATATATATTAAATATATACAGATATATATATATATATATATATATATATATATATATATATATATATATATATATATATACATACATACACATACAGAATCTACTGGTCACTTTTACCAGATGTATATGTGTGTTTGTAACAGCTACAAAAAACCTCTTTTAATGTCTCGATTTCTCCACACTTTTTGGATGAGCTTGTCACTGCGAAGTCGCGAGTCTGAAATGGTTTTCAGATTAAAAAAAAAAAAGTTTGAAGGAATCGCGCACTTAAAAGAGGCCACTGTGGTTATTACAAATGCATATGTATATATATACATAAATCATTACCATAGTTTATGATAGGGTTAGTTCACGGACCACTGAGGTGACGAGGAGGAATTTTCATTACGATAAACTAAATTTGAATGTGGTAGAATGAATTAATATTGGAAAAATATGTAATGAGCATTTTGTTTGTGAACGAAGTCTGGTCGAGTTTGCAAGGTAATTTGATCGAGTGAAAGTTGTATTCTACAGTTCTGTTGAAACATCCTAGAATTGTGTTTTAAGCCCTAGATGCCGAAAAATTGATTCTTTCGCCAAATTGTACTTAATCAATCAGAGAATGAAGGTTTGGTAACATGGGTAAAAATTTGAAGTTGCCAAGTGTCAGATAACTTAGATTTTGGCACGAAGAAATGTCACTGGGAAATAAAGAAAACTGGTATATAGGGTAATGAGTGTAAAAAATATACAATATTGATATATTAAAAAATTGGGAAAAATATTTTTGATTATTTTTTAATCCATCATATAATTTTTCTTTAATGATCGAAATAAATTTGGTTATGTCGTGGTGACTGAAAATCCTTCATGTTACCTCAGTGGCCTCACTTTTATTCATAATCACCATTGTCTTAATTCTTTATAATTAAGCATATGGAGGGTGTATTTTAGCACTGCCCGCGAGAGAGAAATAAACATTGTTATACGTAAAGCAGACATAGAAGAAATATAGACTTGAATGTAATTAGGGCGAAAAAATATGTTAATGCAGACGATAAAATGAATTATGTTCGGAGCTGTCAAACGGCTATTGATATCATTGCGCTCTATAGATCTCGGGACGGGTGCTTAAATATACTCTCTACGTCACAGACAAGGACAACTAGCATTGTGGTTATAACTTCAACTGTATTGAAGACCAAGAGGCGAAACCGAGAAAAATGTTTAAAAAAAGTGTACTAGATTCATGAGGCGAATTGGAATAAGCGTGATACCACAATGCAGCTAACTCCATATTGCAAAGTCGTTCTAATATCCGGGTGCGCGAAGAAATAAAAAAAAAAAAAATCCTGCATATTGCAAGCTCATGCTCATCTCTGAAAAAATGGAGGAGACTTGAGCAGGCGACACTCTCGATCTATCCTCTGAATGACATCACCGCTTTTGATTCGCCTTCTTTTTTTTTATTCACCATCTTAAAAAAAAAAAAAAAAAAAAAAAAAAAAAAAAATTCGGGATACGTGTTGACGTCACGCAACCGGTGGCGGGACGAGTCAGTCAAAACTTCAAGGCTTATTTTGCCGTTTCTCAAATTCGGGAATGGAGACGATTCCCACCGGGATCACGTAACCACACCTGACTCACAGCAGTCGGTTGTTATTTCAACGTCAGTTGTTATTGTTGTTTTTTTTTTTTTTATTTGTGGTTGTCATGCGTCATTGCAAAAGATTATTTCCGGTTGTGTCTGGGCGTTACGTCACGCGAGTGATTTTTTTTTTGCATGTAGGAGAGATCTATTCAACAAACGTTCAACTTGACGCTACAGATGTCTGGCAGTTCTTGGGGCAGTATATTATAAGGTCTAGTGTCAACACAGCTGGTCAGTTTAGCATCGTCTGTGCTGTTTGTCAAGTTATAGGAACACGCTTAGAAAGTTCTACGGATCACGTGACTGGAGTAAGTCTGAAAAAGTTCCTAATTTAACGCCGGGAGCTTTGGCAGTATGCCTTCTGGCCTGTGATTAGAACGGCAAAAGACGAAGCGCTGAAGTCTTAAGTTATAGCAGGAATAATTAGGATTACTGAAGAAGTGGAGAAAGCGAATTACTGATCGCGGTGCCATGCTAGGTAGGTATTAAGAATTTAAAATAATATTTTCCTGGTTTCAATTAACCCAAACCTCTCCTCTTTAAGGATAAAAAAATCTCCCATTATGAGTACTATCAAGGAAAAAACATCTCCCACCATGAATACTATTCATGAACACAGCTGCCCAAACAAGACAGATCACTCAAAAGGAAAAAGTCCACTACACAGAATGACGCTGCTTCTTCTTCTCTCTAAACCGACAAAGGAAAGAAAACGGTGCGTTCACCTCCTTCCCATTAGACCTGTAATTAAATGAGCAAGTGTTTGCGTCAGACATTATCTGTTTCGTGATCAAGATCAACATTTCTTGGTCGTTACCGCTAAAGAATTGTGGGCGACGGAGGTCCCAGCTCCCGAGGTTGTTTGAAAATCCTGACAGGCAGAAACGGAGGGAAATCCCTCAGGCTGTCGGGTAGAACTTTCTCTGTGAGTATTTACTTCGTTTTTTTTTTACCTGCAATGATTTTTGATTCTGTGGTTATTCATTATTTTTTGTGTGTTGCTTAAGTGGATGCATACAGTACATCATTCATGCAATCATTTATACATACGCACGTATACATGTCATGTGGTTTGGTGGTTACTGTTTAGTAACGCATACTAATGTTATGTCTTCTTAATCGTTTGTGTGTGTGTGTCTGCATACACATGCAAGTCTCTCTCTCTCTCTTTCTCTCTCAATAAACGTCTTCCTGCAACGTGGAACGAGGGATAATGACTCAGTTTCTGAACAGAAAGAAATGCGGGCTGGACGACTCGCTCTAGAGCAGAGGAGTTGAGAAAAAAAAAAAATAAATAAATAACGCAACTCGCATGAGTTGAGACTCTACGATGCGTTCGTTTTAGTCCAGTTTCCAAAATGTTTCGTGTCGTTCTTCGAAAGTTACGTCTGTTATAGTCCACATCGCTGAAATGATTCTTACAGAAGGTCTAGCGGTAACTTCAAGGAATACAAGTTTGCAAGTGACTTAACTGTTATGTACCGTTAATGTTTATTTCATGCAAACGAACTTATATATCCTGAGGCGTGACTGGGACTGGTGAATTCAAAACGAAAACGCGAATATAACAAGACTGGGAGCAATGGAAATGTCCAATGAATCGTGTATATTATGATACAACCCGTAAATGCACATCTTTGGCTTTCATACCTATTGATCGGAGCAAACCTCTCTTTCATTTGATCTTTTTGTATTTGTTATTGCGGCTTCTTTCCACCTTTCATATTTGGAATTTTTTTTTTATAATGTGGTGAAAGTTTTTTGAGTCTTACGATGTTGAAGGAAAGAACCAGAAGGAATGACAAGTGGAGGAAAATATGAGAGCGTTAATACTCGAAAGTGCCATAAACTTCGAAACTTCGACATGGTGAGCGTAAGAAAACTTGGCTTATTTTTTTTTTTAGCTTAGAAGAATCCAAGAGCTATTATTATTATTAGTATTATTATTATTATAAGGTTACAGGAGTCATGACATGGGTCTTGGCTTTCCAAAGAACTCTCGAGAATTTATTGAGGCTGCAAATCGAGACACATCGTCGTGGGAACGTTTTGAAATCGAGGAAAGCTGAGAACCTGCCAGCTTCAATGAGATTTTGCTCTAAACATCAGTTTTGGTACTCTTTGATTGGTTAATTTTTTTTTCAAGGATTTTTTGACTCAGATATATTGCGACAACTTCCATTGTAAAGATTTTTTTTTGACAGACTTTCATTGTAAAGAATTTTTTTTTTTTTACAGATTTTCATTGTCAAGATTTTTTTTTTACCGGACTCCAAAACTGATGTTTGTCCGCTGATACTAATAAAACCATTTAATCTGCGATGCTTCCAGCAGGGGCCTGCTGGAATAGCGACAGTAAGGTGAGATCTTGAGTGAGAGCGAAGAGGACGCTGGTTCGTTTTGATACGCGTTCCATTCGTGCGAGAGACGCCGGGGCCACGTGGTGTGGATGATGAAGGCTCGTTGAGGTCACGTGATTTGACGAGGGCTGTCGTCCAGTTGTTGTTGCTGATCATGCTGTTCTTGTGTTTTCTGCTGCTGCTGTAGTTCCTGCTGTTGTTGGGGATGATGACAGAAACACTGATGATGATAATTGTTGCTGATGCTTCCACCGCCATCAAAATCGGTGGTCCCCGCGGGCGACCACTTTCACCTGCCAAATTTTTTCTCGTACACCGTTGATGATGGCGGTCGATGAAAGTAAGTGAGACGACGACTGGAGAATGCAAAAAGATAAAAGTGGATGAAAGGGAAAACCAGACGTACAAAAAAACAACAAAGCCAAGAAGAAGAAAAAGAAGAAGAAGAAGAAGAAGCAGAGGTGATCAGTTATCTCCTAAAGAAAGTGCTTCGACGATGCGCGGGTCGGCCTTCGAGCCTTCCTTGAACTCCTCCAGCGTCAACTTCTCGTCGTGGTTTTTGTCCATTTGGGAGAAGATCTGGTCAACTCTCTTCTGTGGGGCGTTATCATCATCTGCTTCCGGCGCCTGGCCCTGCCGCCCCCCCAACGACACCCACGCGTTTCGGAGGAGTGGTGGCAGAGTTGGTGGCAGGATGGTCGAGGAGGAGGAGGGTGGGAGGGAAGAGAAAAGAGAACAACATTAGTGTCATGGCACAAATGACATCATATCACAAAAAAGAAAAACTATCTAAATCTAATTTCCCTAGAAGTCGACATCAACGCATAAAAGGAATGAAAATAAAAATAAGAGTATAAATGGAGAGAAAGTGTGTCTTCTGTGAGAGTGTTTTTTTTTTTTTTTTGAGAGAACCCTCAATTTGAAATCCCCCGACAGACAATGGAATGATTGAGTAGTTAGTTCTTTTGAACGGATGTACGAACTTGGCTTTTTTCTCTTTTAGTTGTCGCCGAGGGAAAGGGCTTGAACGATTCGAGGATCGGCCTTGGAACCCTCCTTGAATTCATCCAAGGTGAGCTTTTCATCGTTGTTCTTGTCCATCTGTGAGAAGATTTTATCCACCCTCTTTTGTGGTGTATTCTCATCCTCGGCTTCTGGTGCCTGGCCCTGAGTGAGAAGGAGAGAGAAAAAAAGGACAAGAGATTGAGAAAACAGATTCCGGAGCCGGAGGAATAGCGGGTACAAACATCAAGGCTTTTTTTTTTTTTTTTTTTTTTTTCTTTTAGGCAGTTGACAGAAATCAAAACTTGGCATCGAAACAGTGACTGAAAAATCCAATGTCGAAGGAAACCAAAGAGATGAGAGGTGGGGGTCGTGGGGGGGGGGGAGAGAGGGAGGTTTTGGGGGCGGGTGTAGGCCTAGAGGGTGCTCTGGGCGGAGCTGTGTAATTGGTGGCAGAATCACACACACACACAAAACAGAGGTGCGGAATATACAGGATTGTGAAGAAGGCTTTCGAAGGCAGGAGAGAGTGTCAGACTGGAAGATGTGCTTTACATAATAATATAAAACTTGCATGTGTATCATAAACTCTATTATGTGTTTGCGCATGCGTCCTCAACTTTCTCAAAAGAGCCCTTTCGAGACTCTTGCCTCGGTTTAATATTGGATATGCGGGACTGCAATAGCACAAACATGTACAGTACTTTCCTGTACAATATTCAAGGACAATATCTCACATAACTAAAAGAATATGTGGAGCTCATGAAAGATAACTGGTCAAAGGCTTATTCAGTGATAAGAACAAAACTCCAAGTTTTTTGGTGACCAGTTTTTGATTTTAGTAAACATTTAATTTTTGCACTCCTTGCATATACTCATTTCTGATTTTGTTTATCACGTTGTGTTTCAATGTAGATTTTATCTTATCTGCCTTCCGGCATTATATCTTCTGCGTCTGCATTTCAGATTTTCGGGAAGTTGAGTACTTACTGTATGTATACATTTTATATATATATATATATATATATATATATATATATATATATATATATATATATATATATACATACATATATACATACATATATATATCATGTGTGCAGCTGCAGAATCTTAAAAGTAAGGAAATATAATACATATATTAAATACAGATCATGAATGTAAATAGCTATGGACTTGGACAAATCTTGAAATGAATTAGTCTATTGGTGATGACTGTTTCATTCTCAGGGCCAATTTGGGCCTCAGACAAGCATCAAAATTGATCTTAATCTGTTGGTAAACTTTTCACCTTTGAACCATTTGGAGTCTGGTCAATTCTGCAAGCTAAACATAGCCTTTTGATCAAATCTGTCTCCTCCTCTGCTCTAACTGTGAGTTCTGACAAATCTCAAAGTTCACTCCAGTCTTTTGGTCAAATCTTATTCTTACCAGTTGAAACTTAGACGAGTTACAAAGTGGATTCTAGTTTATTTTCAAATTTCTTACTGGATCTACTGGATTCTGTCAAGTATCAAAGTGGGTTACAGTCTATTAGACAGATTTCCTTCTCTGAACAAATTAGGGGTCAAAAGAGTACTGGCCAGAACTTCTCTTTTGGACCAGTTGTGGCTTCAGGTAAGCTTCAATGTTGATCTTAGTCCGCTGGTCAAATCTCAACCGAGCTGGTCGGGGTTCAGATAGTGCCTGAAGTTTAACTTATTCTACTGACCAAGTCGCTTTCTCTGGTCTAACTGTGGCCTCGGACAAGTCTCCGAGTAGAGCCAAAATTTACACGATAATCTCTTCCTTTGGACCAACAGGGGCTCAAGCATATTGTTTAACAATGTTTGCAGCCTCAGGCAAGCAAAGGTTTCCAAGTTGATCCTGGTCTGCTGGTCAAATATTTTCTTTTGGGTCAATTGTGACCTGGCGAAGTTTTAAAACTGAATTTACTGTACACCAATTGTCTATCTGAAGTGACGTTTCCTCTCTACGAACTAGCCTGTCGTTAGCCTATTGAAAATTTATTGCAGACACACCTCTATTTAGAATTTTTTCTTGAGATTATGTCAACTGCAAAATGGAAAGTTAATATCGTTTATATAATAATAAAAATTTGACCACTCATTGCATTTCAAAAGGAAATGTTGCTAGACTGCAAACTGCAGATCTTGCATAATTTCTCTTTTATTTCTGTTCTTTTGTGACTCCCCTTTTCTCACACACAGTATTATATTTCCATTTACTTCGAGTGTCGACTGCTGCAAATATACACGGTATATGCATGTACATACTTGTAGATACAAACTGCAGAGAGAGAGAGAGAGAGAGAGAGAGAGAGAGAGAGAGAGAGAGAGAGAGAGAGAGAGAGAGAGAAAATCATCAGCTAGGCAAGTAGACAGCAAGACAGACAAATAAATAAGTTAGCCAGACAGCTTTGGAAGTCGATAGCTAGATGGACAGACAGACAGACAGAGACGGAGACAGAGGCGCAAGGAGACGGATGAGGCGGGGAGGGGTGGGAAGGGGGTGGTCAGTGAAAACACATTATCAGGAGGGGTGGGGGTGGGGATGTGAACAAATGGTATATGGACAGTTACACAAACTTGGGGAGTCCAAACGAAGGTTGTGCAATTCGAGGTTGTATGTTGATGAGCATATATAAATATAAATATATATATATATATATAAAAGATGCAAAAAAAAGGTGACAACGTGAAATATCGATGCACAAATAGAAAAAAAAAGTAAACACACGGCACCAACAGGCAATGGCGCATGAGCCCATGAATTTGTATGAGATGTTACACAGCTATGAAAGTTGGTCTATGGCAAATTTATGTCATCGTAATGAAAACAAAAAAAAGCCTATGCGTGGATTCACAAACGCCCCAGCCAACGAGGAAACGAAAAACACTAGGAAAAGAGGGAAAATAATCTAAAGGAAAAAAGGGCCACTAAGCAAATATGCCCAAGAAACTATTTGGGAGGAAATTTTGTTCCTTGGTCTGAACTCTGACTTGGGACCTAAATCCACGGCCATATTTATTTCAATCTTTATAAATATTTGAGAAACTAATAATTTGGTTTTGAGTCTTCTTTAGAAATACTGACATTCAACTCTTAGTATATACTATTATACCACGTCGCATGGTACTGACAATTAAAAAAGAAATTGTGGAATATAATTATGAATATTTAAGATTTTGCAAACCATTATATAATATAAACGTAAGGGTTCTGACAGACATGAAATATATAGTTAATTCTCATTCATATGGTCCACAGCTATTTAGAAAATTCTGGATATAAAATATGAACTCTTTGGAACACAAATACTTAATTTTTTGAAGTTTGTAGCAAGGACGTCACACCTCAACCTAAAATCTAATTAGATCGAGTTGCTTGGTTAAAGAAATGTCACTTATATAAAGTAAAAAGTTTTTGATAAATTCAAATGTAACATCAATGCGTTTTCATATCTCAGCTCCGGTGAATGAAACAGATAAACACACTGTTACCACACTAAAAAATTAACTCATTATTTACGATTAATATTTATATTTCTAACTGTTACCAGACTTAAAAATGAATTTATCATTTTATATTAATATTTATATTTCTTTCTAACAGTTACCACGCTAAAAATGATTTTATTATTTTCTATTAATATTTATATTTCTTTCTAACTGTTACCACGCTAAAAAAATTTATTTATTTTCTGTTAATATTTATATTTCTTTCTGCTACCACGCTAAAAAATTAACAGTATTTACTATTAATATTTATATTTCTAACTGTTACCAGACTTAAAAATGAATTTAATATTTTCTTTTAATATTTATATTTCTAACTGTTACCACGCTAAAAATGAATTTATTATTTTCTATTGATATTTATATTTCTTTCTGACTGTTACCAGACTTTAAAAATGAATTTATTTTTTTCTATTAATATTTATATTTCTTTCTAACTGTTACCTCGCTAAAAAATTAACAATATTTATATTTCTAAATGTTACCAGACTTAAAAATGAATTTAATATTTTCAATTAATATTTATATTTCTTGCTAACTGTTACCACGCTAAAAAAATGAATTTATTATTTTCTATTAATATTTATATTTCTTTCTAACTGTTACCAGACTTAAAAATGAATTGATTATTTTCTATTAATATTTATATTTCTTTCTAATAACTGTTACCACGCTAAAAAAATTAATTTATTTTCTATTAATATTTATATTTCTTTCTAACTATTACCCGACTTAAAAATGAATTTAATATTTTCTATTAATGTTATATTTCTTTCTAACTGTTACCAGACGAAAAAGTTAATTTATTATTTACTATTAATAATTATATTTCTTTCTGTTACAAGACTAAAAAATTAATTTATTATTTTCTATTAATGTTTATATTTCTTTCTGTTAACACGCTAAAAAATTAATTTATTACTATTAATATTTATATTTCTTTCTGACTGTTACCACACTAAAAATAAAGTTAACCACTATGCATATTTATATTTCTTTCCGTTACCACACTGAAAAATAACTAACTGATAGTTATTAATGTTTATATTTATTTCTAAAGATGGCTGACGATGAACTGGCCAAAAAAATGCAGTTTTTTTTATTGATCATATAAAAGAAATATCTTTCACAAGTTATAATATTCCATCTTCCAATTTCTTTCTGATTTGATTCTCAGTACTGTACCGGAATTGATACTCATATATCTCTAATAATTAATATTCATTTCGGTTATCTATTTTCTCTGGTTAATCTCCAGCTTCCCTTTGGCCCCTAGCTGCAACCTCTTTAATTCATTTTACTGTACCTCCTTTCATATTCTCTTTCTTCCCTCTAACTTTTCGCCATCTCTAACAATTGTTTCAAAGTGCAACTGCGAGGTTTTCCCCCCGTTACATCTTTCAGACCTTCTTACAGTCCCCTTTTCCTTTCAGGGCTGAGTGATCTCATAGGTCCCAGCGCTTAGCCTTTGACCTAAATTCTATATTCCATTCTATTCACATACCAGAGAGAACACGGCGAGATAGTTGTTTAAGTAGTGTCACTGGATAGGACTCTGTTTCCAAACTGGGCCAAACTTCGACAGAGAGACTCGCTTTTTTCATCAAAACAAAACACGATCTGGGTAAATTAATTTCCCACAGAAAAAACTCGATTACTTTCTCACAGAAAAGACTAATTTATAAATTTTTTCTCAGAAAAAACTCGATTAATCAATTTCTCACAGAAAAAAATTAATTTATAAATCTTTTTCTCAGAAAAAACTCGATTAATTAATTTCTCACAGAAAAAAATTAATTTATAAATCTTTTTCTCAGAAAAACTGGATTAATTAATTTCTCACAGAAAAAACTCGATTTATAATTTTTTTCTCAGAAAAAACTCGATTAATTAATTTCTCACAGAAAAAACTCGATTTATAATTTTTTCTCAGAAAAACTCAATTAATTAATTTCTCACAGAAAAAAAATTAGATTTATAAACCTTTTTCTCAGAAAAAACTCGATTAATTAATTTCTCACAGAAAAAACTCGATTTATAAATTTTTTTCTCAGAAAAAATTCGATTACTTAATTTCTCAGAAAAAAACTCGAATTATAATTTTTCTTATAAATCTGTTTAAGTAATTTCATATTTTCCACATAAAACTTGAGATTTGGTTATTTTTTTTTAACTCAATAGATGAAATAAGTTTCACTAAACATGATGGTAACAGTCTACAATTGACTTTGTATTATACATTACGAATTCAAACTTATTTAGTCAATTAAAATCGATATATCTTTCTTTTCCTTATAATCCGGGGTCCATTGTCTATGAGAGTTATGTTTTCTACAGATTTGGACCAATTTTAAATTTCATATTTCCAAATCATTACTACTGTTTTTTTTTTTAATGTCAGACCGTGGGATTATTTTAAATTCCAAAAATAATTTTGTATGGCTGATTCAAAGGGCGATTTTGTTAATAAAAAAACAAAACCAAATATAAAAATATATGAAGGAACGGGGGAAGGGGTAAAAGCAGTTCTAAAATGACATGAAAAAATTTGTCGTACACTAATGAAAAAAGCTGAAAAATTAATAATGGCATAAATATGTTGTTATAAATATGACACCAATTTTTAAAATTTTTGTTTGGATTCGGAATAATAAAAATAAAACATGAGCACAATCTACACAGCGTTAGAGTAACCCTGGTGAGAGGCTTAAGAAGGAAATTTTAAAAATAACATCCACATTAATAATAATAATAATTTTCAGAAGTACCAATCAGCAAAATATTCACAAGGAGTCGTGTAGCAGTCATCGGAGAAATGGGACAGGAAGTTCATTAATAAATTTGGAATGGTAATGACACACAAATCCGATAATATTCGTGGAGATAACTGATCACAGGAAGAACACACACGATGCTCAAGAAATTTGTGGCGGTCAGACAGGTGCAGTCGAAATCAGCTGTACGTTTTCGATATACTCTGGAGTCCAATTGAATGATTATGATAATAATAACAACAATAATAATAATAATAATAACAATAACACTTACTAATAAATATTCATAACATGATCATAGAGAAGTCTTGAAGGAATTTTGGTAGAGTGTTCAAACAGTAAAAAAAACACGTTTAAGAAGTATTGAAGAATTTTGGTAGAATGTTCACAGTAATAATAAAACACGTTACAAGAGGCAAACACACAGACAAAAAGAGCAAACAAGAATAATGATAAGGGATAAACCACCACTGCAAAATGCACACAGTTGCACACGCCATTGCACACACAGCATTACACGAAAAAATACCTTGAAAAGGTTGAGCACACACCACTCGCTAAGCACCTAAGTGAAAAAAAAATGAAACAAAGCGACTAAGCGTTGATGCAATTGGCCTTCCAAGGCATTTTGCAAAGACGCAATGTAAAGAAAAGGAAGGGGGGGGGGAAAGGGGCCAGACATTATTGTTCAACAGCACTACACAGACTTAGCAACTAGTGAGGGAGATTGGGGATTTTTCTTATACAATAAAAGAAAAAAAAAGGGTAACGACGGGAAAGGGGGCATAAGAAAAAAAGGGGGGTGGGGAGGACATAACGGATGCTTCGTGGTAATTGAAAATTTTGTTCTTGAAGTTTGTGAAGTCGGAGAACTATCTTCATTTGCTGGAGATAGCCGTTGGGAAAAAGGGTAGGCAGAAAAATGCAGAGGAAAGAAATTATACGAAAAAAAGGGCACATTGCGGATGTTTTAAGGTAATTTTTTTTTGTTCTTGACGTTTGTAGGGCGGCAAAACCACTTCTGGCTGCTGGAAATGGGTGTTGGAATAGGAGTGGTGGAACTGAAAGGGGCAAAAAATGAAAATGTAGAGGAGGTTGTTACAAGACGAAGGGCAAGGATGAGACGCTGTGGCTTCACCCATGCTTTCTCAAAGTCCGTCAAGTGGATAAACTACTTCCAGTTACTGGAAATAGTCACTGGAAGGAAGGAGACAATGCTTATGCTCTTTCCAGTTCCTGGGCAAGGCTAAGGGAGACTGAGGGAGGGAGGAAAGGAAGGGTAAAGGGAAATGATATGTTCGGAGGCACTCCAACCTACTTGATTGAGTCACTCAAATTTCCACCTTTACTTCTGGCGTTCGTTCTGATGACGTGTGCGTGTTGTTTATTTTCGCCGTTACAGTTTTGTTTGTGACTAGGGTTGTAGCTGTTGCTCTGATTACCTTTGTATTCTTGTATTTTTTTTTCTATCTTCTCGGCTGGGTGTTTCGAGACTGAACACAACTCGACACTCTCAGAGGAAGTTGAACGAGTCGCTGAGTCTTCTCATGCAAACGAATGCCTTCTACTGATCTCGCTTGTCTAGGATGTTGGATACTCTTGTGAAATGGAATCTTACAGATGTAAACAAACGCCTTCTTCTGCTCTCTTATGTCTAGGGTGTTGAGCACACTGATTGGACTGAAGTCTCCACATGCAAACAAACGCCTTCTACTCTTCCCTATGTCTAGGATGTTGGACAACATTCGCTAGTTGCGGGTCTCATGATGTAAACAAACGCCCTCTTTTGCTCTCTTATGTCTAGGATGTTGGAGACACTGGTGGGATAGAAGTCTCCACATGTAAACAAACGCCTTTCACTCTTCTCTGATGTCTAGGATGTTAGTTAACACTGATCATACGCGAGTCTTCTTCTGCCCCTCTTATATCTAGGATGCTGGACATTCTGGTTCAATATCTTCAAAAAGGAAATTGTTATACAAGAAACATGCGCTGCTATTTCTCATGAAAGTTAAATATCATTCAAGCAATTAAATAATTAGAATACAGGTTTCCAAAATTGTAAAAAATGTCTCTGGAAAATTCTGGGCAAGGAATACTAAGTATGATACCTTGCCGTGATTAAAAAAAGGTAAGGTAAGACAGCCAATACGCCACTCAAACGGCACTGAAAAATGGCGCCGCCTCAAATGCATTCTTTCGCAGAGGAGGGAGAGAGAGAGAAAAAA
The DNA here is from genome assembly GCF_040412425.1 of Macrobrachium rosenbergii. NCBI lineage: Eukaryota > Metazoa > Arthropoda > Malacostraca > Decapoda > Palaemonidae > Macrobrachium > Macrobrachium rosenbergii. Next base: position 18,635,026 of record NC_089794.1, read on the forward strand.
AGAAAATATTATTATGCAGGCGATGAAGCTTCGCGCTTCAGTTTCATGCTTCGCCATAAATGATCACCAGTAATGAGTGTGTCGATGTATTTTTGGTATAACATGAAGCCTTTTACATTGTAAGCGGATAAGAAAAAGATGTGGATTTGCATACCATAGTCAGTGACAGATGGAATTTGAAAGAAATGGGATGTATGGACGTATCTGGACCGACAGACTTACATACATACATATATATATATATATACATACATACATACACACATACATACATATACACATATATTATATATATATCAAACATACATGTACACAAAAATATATATATATATATATATATATATATATATATATATATATATATATATATATATATATATATATATATATATATATATATATATATACACGCACACAGACACATACACGTCCACTCACACACAGAAACATGTATGTATATATATATATATATATATATATATATATATATATATATATATATATATATATATATATATTCACATAAACAAACACCACTTTCAATACCTAACAGAACTCAAATGGAAACAAAAATACAAACAAATCTAAAATTGAGTCATTATATATCAACTGAAAAGACAATTTTCTAAAGGCGTTCTGTTTCAATAACACACCAACAAACAAATGCGTGTTACGATATTTCAGCAAAACTTTCGAACAGTCTTTGAAAAGCTGACATGAAACTCTGCAGACCGGTCCCCTCATCTAGCCCAGACCTAGGGGCCGAGAGGAAAACGGAAGAAGGGTGGAAATTCCAAATTTTGGCATCGGATGGAAAGATTTTTCGCTTTTATGGAACATTATGTATAATATATATATATACATACATATATATATATTATATACACATACATGTATAATATATATATTTATACATACATACATATATATATATATACACATATATAAGTATATATATATATATATATATATATATATATATATATATATATATATATATATATATATATATATATATATATATATATATATATATATATATATATATATATATGTATATACATATAACCAGTCCCCTTAATTTATTTTCAGAGTATACAATTACTTTATTTCTAAGTTTTATTTTTAACCGTCCTGATTACAGTAATCTAAAACCTGTACTCTATCTCTAACCTACTGGTACAGTCTCTGTCTAGAGCTCAGTATTAGAGCAAATGACCATTTTAACCTGTGACCTCCGGTTTTTCTTCTTATAACACAAGTTCAATGGCCAAATGCCCAGATGTAGAACACTGACCTCCTCCCGTGATCCTAACTGGGAGCTTCCCCGTAAGAGGGCAGTGCACCTCATGCGGTGCACTGTAGGCATTACTTAAGGTTCTTAGCGTCCCTTCGGCCCCTAGCTGCAATCACTTTCATTCCTTTTACTGTACCTCCATTCTTAGTCTCTTATCGCTCTTTCCATCCCCTTCTATGAGTTGTTTCTTAGTGCAACTACGAAGTTTTCCTCCTGTTACACCTCTCAAACCTTTTTACTCAATTTCCGTTTCAGCGCTGAATGGCCTCACAGGTCCCAGCACTTGGCCTTTGCCTAAATTCTATCAAAAGAGCACTAAGTCCTCATCCTTCAGGCTCTGTTAAGGCCTCCTAGGCAGAGCCCAGTCTTCCTAATCCTATGGGACTGGTTAGGAACAAGGGTGGCACAATAATAACCTCCTGTTCCAGTTCCAGGGTAAGCTAGAGCCACTCAATTCCAGCCAGTTTTAAGTGAGTGGTTATCCATACTTATGAACAGCAAGTAAACACTAGGCCAATCCACTTAAGAAACTTTTGTGAGCAAGAAAAGGCAGGGTAAGAAAGCTCTTGAGAAAACAAAGTCAGTTCTTTGACACTGACCTTGGAAAGTCTGAAATCAGGTCTGCCACGGGAGAACCTGAAATCGATTAATTTGTCTCTAAATTTACTGACAGATCTTAGCCATGGACCCCCACCTTTACCCAAATCCGGATTTCCACGTAGCGTCACGGAGAAGCCTGCCGCTGAGTATGGATCCACCTACTGGAATTTCACAGATCTGCAATTTTCTACCAAATGCAATCTACTTTTCTGTTGATGAATTAGGCTTTATTTTCTTATGAAACACCCAACTGCGAGTTGAATATTAACAGAAGCGTGAATGAAAAAGATAAGACGGTCTAATAAATAAGAATAAGCATCAAGTAGGTTTTAGAGAGACCTCCGCTTCAGCAGTCTCCCCATGCAAGGGCTATCCGTCACTAGAATAGGATCACGTGTACCATTTATGCAGTAAAAACCAAACTAACTAGAGGGAAGGCCGATAAAAATTGTAATTCATCATGTTCATACGACATGAGGGAACCATCAAAGAGAGAGAGAGAGAGAGAGAGAGAGAGAGAGAGAGAGAGAGAGAGAGAGAGAGAGAGAGAGAGAGAGAGAGAGATAGTACTATGGTACAGTCTTACTCAGCGTCATTACAACCTTGCTTATCTGCTGAGCTAAATCAGGAACCTTGTTCAGTTTATATGTGCTTCACAAGGCCTGTTTCCTTTAGGTTCAGGGAATTTATGGAAGATCCTAAAACCAAATCACAGTAACTTTTTAGAATTGTCACATTCAAATGCCAGTAGGTTTGATCAGTGCTTCATGCCAGTTACTTTAAGAATTTAGAATTCTCTGCTTTGTTCAGTGTTTCCTGACTGGTTTAACTCAACTCTCTTTAAGAGCGGAATTAGAAATTTAACAAGAGGAGACTTCAATTAACGAAGTTTCTCTTGCACAGACTGACTGGACCTGGTTATTTTCCTTGCACTGATCTCTTTTCACCAGGAGTATAAAGAAAGTAATTATCACACTAACTAGACGTAAGATTAAGTAACGAAGGTGCCTGTGGAAATACGTTAGCATAAATATAATGCATATAAATATTAACACGCAAGTAAAATATGCGCCGAAGACAGCCGCTACAGCGTATAATCTACCTTTCGGTGGTCTCGGTGTAATGTATGAACCGCGGCCCATGAAACTTTAACCATAGCCCGGTGGTGACGTATCCTGTATCGTTGCCAGAAGCACGCTTACGGCAAAATTTAACCTCATATAAAATAAAAAGTACTGAGGCAAGAGGGCTGCAATTTGGTATGTCTGACCATTGGAGGGTGGATGATCACCATAACAATTTGCAGCCCTCTAGCCCCAGTAGTTTTTAAGATCTGAGGGCAGACAAAAAAAGTGCGGATAGAAAATGTGCGGACGGACAGACAAAGCCGGCACAATAGTTTTCTTGTACAGAAAACTAAAAAACCAGGCCAGCATTGCCACGGGAGAGAACTTCAACTTCCCACTCGGAAGTTAAACCTTGATCAGGGCCCAACTGGTGGCGGAGAAAGCAAAACAACATAATGCAGACGTATTTAAGGACTGGGAGACTGAGAGAGCGCTTGAAGGCACAAGCCTCATTATCCAGGAAGCAGGAGTGTGTGGAATTTAGAGGTGAATTGTGCTTTATTTGTGAAGGAGGTTCGGTGTAGCGTGAAGAGGCTTCTGTGATTCACCATGCATCCTTGATTCACGGATAAAAGCTATCTTGCCTGCTGTTAAAGCGTGACCTCTTATCTCGGACAGAAATTGTAATAATAAAATAATACTGAACGGTATGTAAAGTCACAAGTAATGTGAGTCACTGCAAGGCTTGTATGAATGTAAATGCAATAATTTCCATGGCAAACATAACATTAAATAAGGACAACCAGTAAGAAATGCCAAATTCTTAAAGTAATCTGCATTTTATGGTATACGACCGGAGCCTTTCATATACTGAATATATGAATTATCAGTAAAGTATGTACATTTATTCCCAAAATGTTCGGTTAGAGAATGCGCGATACTCGGCAAACGGCGTGGAATGTGAACAAATGTGTAGCGAACTTCAAACACATAAACTGCAGCAAAAATGTGCAGTAACATGGAAGCAAAACTTCGCCAACTTCCATTTCACTCTAGAACTTCGAACGCCGAGGGAAAGGTCGCCCAAAACACCATTTCCCCTCTGAAGTTTTTTTCCCGTCGCCTGCATTGTCACACACCCACACATACCCTCGTCCACGACTCTGGTGGCAGAGGGAGTTGGGGCGGGGGGGGGGGGGGAGAGAAGGAAGGGAGAGAGGAGGTCAATAAACACCATATGGAGTGCCCTGAACGTTTCAAGAGAGGGTGGACGAAGTAGGACAATGTTGTGGACTCCTCCTTCTCCTCTTCCTCTTCTTCTTCTTCTTCTTCTTCTTCTTCTTCTTCTTCTTCTTCTTCTTCTAAAGCGAATTTGGACGGATTATGGGCCAACTCTTGCGAGATCTCGTGGGATCTCGCGAGCTCTCGGTTTTCGGTTCCTAAACGACCGTCGTCTTTTTATTGGGTTAAATGCGATTTTTTACTTTGATGGCGGAGACAGGAAATATAGTCCACACACACACTAAGAGAGAGAGAGAGAGAGAGAGAGAGAGAGAGAGAGAGAGAGAGAGAGAGAGAGAGAGAGAGAGAGAGATTTCTGAAAAGCAAGAGGACTGATAAACACCAAGATGTCGAAGGAGAAAGACAGAATTTAAAAGGTATCAAAAGCCTGAGGTCAATCAAACAGTCTCTCTCTCTGTCTCTCTTTCTGGTAACTGACGCAATTATGTCCAAGCAAATGGGTTTGCAATGACCACCTCCACGAGATCAACTTGATAACTGATAATCATTATCACAAAACTAAAGATACCTTCAGAAATAACTGACAATTATCGGCGCAAGGGTGTTCATGGAAATTCCAAAAGGCATTTATATTTAAAAATATACCACCTTGACTGAATGTCCTATGAGAGAATTTGGAGGTCTATTTAACTGGAGCTGATAAGGGTCTGTCATACCACCCTTAAAACATTCTTGAAGAAGTGATTGGCTTTAGTGGCAATGTGAACACGTTCATGTGAACAGTCACTTTATTCCTCAAGCTTAGTGGCTTGCTCTTCGAGCAAGAGCCCGTGCTGGCATAAGGACCGTAAGAACAAATGATCATTACTGGATGTCCTATAGGATGGAAACTGCCATCCTCATCCCTGCTTTCACAGGGAAAAAAAAATTTCTGTATCCCATATGAAACGAAATTTTTTTTTTTTCTATGAAAGCTGGGATGAGGATGGTAATTGTCATCTTTCTGACCTATAGGATGGAAACTGCCATCCTCATCCCAGCTCTCACCGAAAAAAATGATTTTTTTGTATCCTACACAGACAAAAATATGGTTTTTTCCTTTGAAAGCTGGGATGAGGATGGTAATTGTCATCTTTCCGATAAATTTGGAAAGGGTATTATTTTCACAGCCACAGTGGAATACAACATAAGCAAGGATGAAAATTATAACCTTATTTTGTCTTATAGATATAAAACTGGATATTTTTCTCACTGTTCTTAATCTGGGTAAGACTGATAGTTCATATCAGAAGCTGATAAAAGAGTGGATTAGACACTTTGAGTGTGTATTAGCATATCTGCAATACTTGTCTGATGAATGTACGCTAAGCATGTTTCTCTTTGTACCATGTATGAGTGTGTGGGGCTCTTTACATGCACAGCTTGCGTTCTGTCCCGCTTTCCCCAGGTTTCTCCTTAATATTTATCTTTTATTTGTGAGTGGTATAGTAAAAATAGATATTATTCATTAGAATGATAATTTACATAAAACGTCACTGAATAGCCTTACATAAACCTAAAGCAAATATAGATAGCTTTGACGCCATATCGTGAAAACAGCTATTTTATCTCGTCATATATAATTCATGTATACACATTACACATTATAATCATATTAACTCAAAATACTTTAATATCTATGTATGCAAGAGGTATTACATCGCCATTAATCTGAAAAGCAAACTCCCACAAAAGTGAGCGAAAAAGTTGAACGCTGACGATGATAAAAAATAAAAAATATACTGATATGACTCCACGCATACTCGTTCTCTCTCTCTCTCTCTCTCTCTCTCTCTCTCTCTCTCTCTCTAATAATCTCTTCCCACTTGCACATTTTATCCTACGATACTCTCCATGAAGTCTCTCCTCATCTCTGATCGTATCCCACAACACTTTCTGATGTTGACTGTTTTTTTTTATAAATATTTTTTTTGCCCAATAAAACGCGCCGTGGATGTTGGAGAGAACACGCTCGTTCCACTTAATGTCCAATAAAACAAGACCGTTTCATGCTCCCTCAAATATAAACGAGTTGTTGGGCCGTGGGTGTGTGTGTGTGTGTGTGTGTGTGTGTGTGTGTGTATGTGTACATATGTACATATATACATTGGCGCGGTCACAGTGGTTGCTGTACTGGAAGATTCTAGTTGCTTGTGGAGCGGGGGAAAGAAAATATAGATTTATATATTACACCGGATATTACTATCCAAAAATGTTTCTCAGAGAGAGAGAGAGAGAGAGAGAGAGAGAGAGAGAGAGAGAGAGAGAGAGAGAGAGAGAGAGCTTTAAAATTGTTTCTCAGAGAGAGAGAGAGAGAGAGAGAGAGAGCTCTAAAATTATTTCAGAGAGAGAGAGAGAGAGAGAGAGAGAGAGAGAGAGAGAGAGAGAGAGAGAGAGAGAGAGAGAGAGCTCTAAAATTACTTCAGAGAGAGAGAGAGAGAGAGAGAGAGAGAGAGAGAGAGAGCTCTAAAATTATTTCAGAGAGAGAGAGAGAGAGAGAGAGAGAGAGAGAGAGAGAGAGAGAGAGAGAGAGAGAGAGCTCTAAAATTATTTCAGAGAGAGAGAGAGAGAGAAAGCTCTAAAATGATTTCAGAGAGAGAAAGAGAGAGAGAGAGAGAGAAAGCTCTAAAATTATTTCAGAGAGAGAGAGAGAGAGAGAGAGAGAGAGAGAGAGAGAGAGAGAGGAAGAGAGAAAGCTCTAAAATTATTTCAGAGAGAGAGAGAGAGAGAGAGAGAGAGAGAGAGAGAGAGAGAGAGAGATAGAGAGAGAGAGAGAGAGAAAGCTCTAAAATTATTTCAGAGAGAGAGAGAGAGAGAGAGAGAGAGATGTATGACCAACTGTTCCAAACAAGTTGACGTGAGGAACTGGCACTCCACAGCCGTCAGCAATCCCCAACAGTCGACTGCCCACGAATTACAAAATTCACAGTTCAGTCCAATAAAGGTCCAGCAGCAACTAAGGCAACGAGCCCCAGTCGCCCGTACCTCGCCCTGGAATCGAGCGCGGGGGGGAGGGGGCAACAAAGGATATTACCGTTATTATAACCCATATCTATTTCTACATTGACAGAGAGAGAGAGAGAGAGAGAGAGAGAGAGAGAGAGAGAGAGAGAGAGAGAGAGAGAGAGAGAGAGAGAGAGAGAGAGAATATTACTGTTATTGTAACCCAAACTTATTTCTACAAAGAGAGAGAGAGAGAGAGAGAGAGAGAGAGAGAGAGAGAGAGAGAGAGAGAGAGAGAGAGAGAGAGAGAGAGTGAAAAGAATATTACTGCTACTGTAACCCAAACTTACTTCTACATTGAGAGAGAGAGAGAGAGAGAGAGAGAGAGAGAGAGAGAGAGAGAGACTCCTTGCAGGATGGTCTGGGAGAGACGACCAACAAACAAGATCCTGTTTTGGGGTTTGGTTGGAGTATCAGACTGAGATGTGAGAGATTGGGAGGGTGGGGTTAGTACTTGGAGGGGTGACCACTTACCACCATCTGGTATATGGCATCTACTATGCTGTACATTTCGTCCCTCGTGATGAATCCGTCGTTGTCAACGTCGTAGAGTCGGAATGCCCCTGCAAAGAGATGCGGAATTAGACCTTATGAACTTTTTCGCAAGGAGGAGGAATTTAGGCATTGGGGATATTTGTTATTTTTGGTGGGATTTTCTGCTACTTTTCTATTGCTTGAGTAGGGATAAGATGTATGTGATGATGAGCCTGGGAAAAGATAATGGAAATATATATATATATATATATATATATATATATATATATATATATATATATATATATATATATATATATATATATATGAAAATATGGAACGTGATGAATATATATAAATAAAGACAAAACCCACGAAGGAAGAGAAACATTGAGTGCTGAGGCCTTTCGACTGGCGTCCTTTACTTAGCAGAGTCAGCTAAGTAAAGGACGGCAGTCGAAAGGCCTCGCAGCACTCCAGTGTTTCTCTTTCCTTCGTGGATTTTGTCTTGATATTTATGTATATATGTATTATATATTATTTATTTATTTAATTATATGTACATACATATAGTGAATGTATGTATGCAATAATGTCTATTAAGTTATGACCAACAGTCGAGTATGACATGTTTTTCCCTACCTTAAACTCTTCTTAAGTGTCCTAAAACTCCACTTCATCTTCATGATTCCATCCACTGTGCAATCTCATGCCTCATTTACACATTTATTTCAATTCTCTCACATGTGGTCTATTCATGCCAAAACAATAGATACTTGGATTTGGAAATAACTGCAAACTTCATGAGAAAGTGGGACCTATTATGGAAAAATCCTATAGGTCTGTCTTAAAACTGAGGAGAATTACAAAAATCGGGGAAACATGTAGTGTAACAGAATTCCACAGCACGGGGGTAAAAGGAAAGAGACAGTTGTTGAACAGAGCACTGTATTATCGCAAGGGAAAGTAATCCTATCGAATAATGGCGGCAGCATTTTATCATGCTGGCGCAAAGTCGCTGATCATAGGATACTCTGAATCCCATGTTCCTAACCCAACATCCCTTCCACACCTACCCTTCCCGGCCGCAAATTCCTGGGATGTATGCTAGCATTGCACCAGCCCCGGTTTCTTTGCCATGGCCCCTAGGTTAAGTTGGGTCAGGTTAAATTAGTGGAAAAAATAATAAGACTACTTTCAAGAAAAATCTATGGTTAGCTTTTAAGATATGGCGTCCCGTTTTCTTCAGGGGAAGGTCCCGTACTCGCTTACAACTCGGGACAATGCTCCCCGGCCAGTTCCTGCGCCCTCGTGGAAGAATATAAGCCTCCGAGCCTAGAGGTTAAAGTCTCATGCTGCGAGGAAGACTCCACTGCTGAAGAAATTCTCCAAGACCTCAGTGATATCCATCAGTTCAGTAATTGATTGGAGATACTTGCAACATGGCCTCAGAAATCTGGTGGGAGCGGTAAGGAGTCACATTGAGGCCTGAAAAGCCAATGCAGTAAGGAAGTCAGCGGCGTTATGTCCACTAGGCCACCGTATGATACAGGCTGTAAAACCTCATCTACTCTGCAGTTGGTCTAGCGCTGTCTCCATTCTAGCGTTGGTCTAGCGTCGTCTTTCTCAAAACTTATTGTTGGGTGGCATTTATAAACAGTTTAATAGCTCTTCATTAACGCAGGAGTTTGGAATATGTTTATGCACCCCTCAGAGAAACAAAAGAACAACAAAAGCGCAGCCAAAATGCGCATTTCCTAGAGAGAGAGAGAGAGAGAGAGAGAGAGAGAGAGAGAGAGAGAGAGAGAGACGACGAGCCATTTTGTCAACAATGGCGCGAAACTCATTTGTCCCCTTGCGCTGAGTGACGTCGGCTCCTGAAGAGGAAAAAGGAGGAATTCTTCTAAATCTTCCTCTTCTTCTTCTTCTTTTTTTTGGTGATGTGCGAAACACTAGGCGAGATTGTTTACCGCAAATGGGATTGTTCTCTCTATTCATGACAGCCGGGAGCGGGGAGGGAAAAACTATTGTCACATTCTGTCTCCTCTCGTCACAGATGGACTGCCACAAGTTGGCGAAGCACACTCAGTGTTTTGAAAGTGCTAGGTGGTGGCGCCACCTTTCAGGAAGAAGAAGAAGAAGAAGAAGAAGAAGAAGAAGAAGAAGAAGAAGAAGAAGAAGAAGAAGAAGAAGAAGAAGAAGAAGAAAGGCGTTGCCAGCAAATATTTAGAAACTCAAGGGCCATCCATTTTGAAAAACACGTATATATATATATATATATATATATATATATATATATATATATATATATATATATATATATATATATATATATATATATATATATATATATATATATATATATATATATATATATATATATATATATATACACATACATATATTAGACTCGTAAGTATGTATGTGTATATATATATATATATATATATATATATATATATATATATATATATATATATATATATATATATATATATATATATATACTAGCATATATATATACTTTCGTATTAATAGCAGAATCATCTCTTAGAAAACTGAAAGATTCTAAGAGTAAGGGAAAGCAGGAGTAATAAGGGAAACCCAAAGCAGAGCAGGTACAAGAAATAAACGTCACTCAACTGTGCAATCTGAGTATGACTAATTTCCAGAGAGCAAATTTGTGAAGAGGTGGGATCACGGGTGTAACGCTCTCTAAGGTATCAGGAGTAACGTTTACGTAAACTGTCATGAGAGGTAATATATTCATCCTGGTTAGTTACCCTCATAAAACAGGGCGGTTGAGCGTAAGATTGACTCCCATACCTAGTATGGATCTGTTCCTGGATGGGTAACCATCTATGATTGTCAGACACCTGTGTAGTCTGATGGGAATGGCAATGAGCCGCAATGAGGCTTAAAAACTTCATGTATCGATGAATATTCTAAGTATGAGGTCAGCTTCCTAAAAGTCAAACGTCCCTCTGCTGACAACAGCATGGTATTATATAATGGCTGTTGATCGACTGTTGTGGGTCGCAGTCAGGGCAGAAAAAGGAGGCATTGCTCGCTACCTCATCCCAGAAGACTTGCTGAGAAATGGAAGGTCAGAATGTCTATGCAAGACTTGCAGTCCTAAACTTTTCAAGGAATAATGACCCAGCATTAGAGCGAGAAGGTGAAGGTGCTTCTAGAACTCTCTCTCTCTCTCTCTCTCTCACAAATGGCATAATCTCTCACGCCTTAATGCAGCATATCGCGCATTCCCTTACGCAGCATTATCTTTGCCAAGATTTCTTACTTTTTTTTTTTTTTTTTGCCTCCGCTTCCCAGGCATTTCAGAAGTGGATGAGGACAATGGCAAATGACATTCATATCACGTCCTGAACACATAGCCTAAGTTGGGACAGGAACTGAGAGAGAGAGAGAGAGAGAGAGAGAGAGAGAGAGAGAGAGAGAGAGAGAGAGAGAGAGAGAGAGAGAGAGGTGGCAAGGGGGTGGGTGTGGGCATGGGAGTGGAGTGAAGAAAGTACCTGATATGTAAATCGCCTTAAGACGCGTCAGCTGATAAGGGAAAGGAAAAAAACTCCCCAAAATGTTTCGGAGTTTTTTTTCTTAACTTTAAAAGCACTTGGCGCTGATCTAAGTAGTGTAGACAGAGACTTATATACCTGGGAGTTAGTCGACTGGGGTGAAGGGCGTGTGGACAGCAAAATAACTGCTAAAAATTGGCAAGATAGCGCAATTTTGAATCCGAGTATTGCATTCCTCAAGTCTGTAGGGCTAAGTTCGATCCCCAAATCCGCCATTGAAATCCATGGTTCGGGCGTACCTCTTTAAGAGTCCTTTGTGCTTCTCTTGACCTAATCCGCGACTTATCTACCTAGTTGTTAGTCGACTGCTGTGGGTCTAATTGTGGTAGAGATTCACAGCAAATATAGTAACTGGATTGTCTCGACGAGGTAATCTTCACCCCACAGCTCAGGCTTGAAACTATTAATAAGATATTCATTAGATAGTCTCTCTCCTCGTCAGTCAGTCTCCGGCCTGCCTGTCAGTCAGTCAGTCAGTCTGCCCGTCAGTCAGTCAGTAAATCAGTCTGCCCGTCAGTCAGTCAGTCTGCCCGCCAGTCAGTCAGTCTACTTGTCTGCCTGTGAAGTCAGTAAGTCAGTCAGTCTGCCTGTCAAGTCAGTCAGTCTACCTGTCAGTCAGCCTGCTTGTCAAGTCAGTCAGTCTGTCTGTCAGTCAGTCAGCCAGTCAGTCTGCCAGCCAGCCAGTCAGTCAGTCTATCTGCCTGTCTGTCTGTCAGTCTCAATACACCCTCATCAACATTGGAGTAATGGCACACGCTTGCGTGTGAGACTTTCCGGCTATTTATATGCTCACAAAGACTCCTCTCTTCCACTGAGTCCACAATTTTGTCGAGTTGGGGGACGACGAAGTGAGAGAGAGAGAGAGAGAGAGAGAGAGAGAGAGAGAGAGAGAGAGAGAGAGAGAGAGAGAAAGAGAGAGATTCAAGTATCCAGAGAAAGCACATGAGCATAAATAAGAAAAATAACTGGTGTAAAAATTATAATAAAATAACTCGTACAATAATTATAACATGTAAATAACAGGTATAATATATAATCAAAATAAAAGTAAATAACTAGTATACTAATTGTAATATTTAGTTTTCGCATTAAAGGTCACAAAAATATAAGGTCAAAATGACGACTCGGAGTCAGCTGAAGGTGAGAACCTCTACACTTCACTATAAAAATATGTATTGGGCAAATACAACGTAATCGACACTTATTTTTTTCTAACCATGAAAAAGTACTTAATTACATTTCCAGGAATTTAAAGCTTGTTGATATTAATTTTAGCTCTTGTACATAAAGCGTATTACCGTAATTGTTAACTGCATGGAATTTGAAAGAGGCAGGCGTAAGGAAAAAATAAAAACAAAAATAAATAAAGAGGAGACATACAAATGAAAACAGGAATAACAAACGAAAATAAATAAGGAGACATAAAAATGAAAATAGGAAGAAAGAAATACGAAACAGGAAGGATTAAAAACAGGAAACGAAAGACAAGAAATAAAACAAATTCAAGAATATGAAGGCAAGAGGCGAGAGATACCAATAAAAAAAAAACAACCAAAAAATGCGTCGAAGTTTCTCCAGCGCAGTCGAGTTTTCTGCACAGCGTATAATCAAGGACACCGAAAACAGATCCATATTTCGGTGGTCTAGGTGTAATGCCGTATGATCCGCGACCCATAAATTTTAACCACGGCCCTGTGGTGGCCTATCCTATATCGTTGCCATAAGCACGAGTATGGCTAACTTTAACCTTAAATAGAATAAAAACTACTGAGGCTAGAGGGCTGCAATTTGGTATGTTTGATGATCGGAGGGTGGATGATCAACATACCAATTTGCAGCCCTCTAGCCTCTAGTAGTTTTTAAGGTCTGAGGGCGGACAGGAAAACTGCGGACAGAATAAAGTGTGGACGGACATACAAAGCCGACACAATAGTTTTCTTTTCAGAAAACTAAAACAAACAAAATAAACAAGCAAGCAGCACCTGAAATATAAAATCTCGAGATATCGAAGAAGAAGAACAACAACAACTTAAAAACAAAGCAAGATTGACCGACTGATTTATGTCTATTAAGACTGGCGTCACAACACCTACGTTACTGACGCCGAAACGGAGCAAGATGAGAAAACAAGGAAAAGAAAGAGATAAAAAAGAAAAGAATAACCGGACGTAAACAAGAAAAAATGAGAATCAAACAAGATGAGAATAAAGAGAAAGGGGGAGAAAAACAAGAAGGATAATCCCAAGAAGGATGAGAAAAGACGAGATACTGGAGAAGATAAACAACGTTTAAACAGGAACACGGATTTTAAGATGACGTAGGAGAGAGAGAGAGAGAGAGAGAGAGAGAGAGAGAGAGAGAGAGAGAGAGAGAGAGAGAAGCAAGAAGAAAATGAAACACTGTCAAGGAAGAGGGCAAGAGAGGGACGAAAGAAGAAGAAGAAGAAGAAAACGAAAACGAAGAAGAAGAAGAAGCAAAAAAGTCAAGGAAGGGACAAGAGAGGGACGGAAGAAGAAGAAGAAGAAGAAGAAGAAGAAGAAGAAGAAGAAGAAGAAGAAGAAGAAGAAGAAGAAGAAGAAGAAGCTGGTAATGAATGCAGTGGCATGCATGGTCCTTCTAAAGAGTTTTCTCTTGATGTACGTCCTTGTATATTCGTACCCTGGCGATGTGGACGCATTACTTATTTAGCACGGCCAGAGAGAGAGAGAGAGAGAGAGAGAGAGAGAGAGAGAGAGAGAGTCTACTTTCCACAGAGGAAGAGGAAGATGAAAGATGGGAGATTCAAAGCAGGAAGGAAGTGGATGGGGGAGAAGACTGGATAACAGAAGGGGGAATGGAGAGGATGATAAAATGTAAATGCCAAAAGGATACGGATGAAGGAGGAAGAGTGAGATAAGGAGGAGGAACAGGAGGAGGAGGCAGAAAGCAGGTGGTGAACAAGATGGGCGCAAAAATCCGCTTCTTCCACTGCTTGTGTTGGTTACCAGATTCTTTACACCAACTAAGAAGTTCCTGAATTCTATCTCTCCTTATTTGTTCTCGGTCATATAGCTGTATCCATTGGAAGTCTACATTTAAACAGAAAACGTTCTTCCTAGCCCAGACCTCATGGAAATGATAAAAGGGATCAGAAAGGTAAAGTGATGATAACTTCGAAATAAGGAACGTCCAAAAAATATGGAAAACAGAAGCAGGGAGAAAATTCCGAAGCCTGGATGGAAAGGCAAAAGAAACAAGAAGTAAACTATTCAGTACCTAGCAGCACTGATTTTCAAAGAATAAATGTAGGAATAAGTGGTCAAAAAGGTGTTACGACGACAAATGTTGGAAGGTGGGACTTTTCTTCGGCTTACTGGAGTAGTGACAGAAATGGTGTCCGTAAAAAATGATAGATGAACCACACATTCCAAACAAGGGCAGTTCCCAAAGCCTCGTTATTTGTGTGGAATTTTTGTATACATTCATACATACATTCATACACACAAATACAGTTCGATATGCTTTCAAAGTAAACACTTGTATTAAAACTACATTTCTAACAACTGCAGTTTTGAAATTCGGCTGATTTTGGCAAACTGCTTTACGCTCAAATGAATCACATCAATTTCTTGCTCCCATTAGAATTTGTAATTGAATTTAAATTCCAATTTAATTACAGCTACCCTTTTCAATTTTCCTTCTGTGGTTAAATAATAATTACTATATTCAGTACATGTTATGTAGTGCAGTAGCAATTACACAGTAATCACATTTCGTACTTACACTGCAGACACGTTTTGGAATCAAACAGCAATTACATGCAGTAATTTTAGTAATTATTTAAAGCAATCTTATGGTAATGACATTAAACAATTACACAGAATAGCAAGGGTGATTTACACTGAAGAATTTCACAGTAATTAACCCCCAAAAATTATTTAAGGTAATCCCATTCTTTGTACTATGTACTATGTACACCTGACGCCTGAACAGCAATTACACCTGACGCCTGAACAGCAATTACATCAAGTACTTACACAGCAATTTCTCGTCGACGTTTCCTCTTGATGTTATAGACAGCGCCCGGATGAACTCCTCGAATTCAATTGAGCCGTCCTGAAAATAATAATAATAATAATAATAATAATAATAATAATAATAATAATAATAATAATAATAATAATAATAATAATAATAATAATCTAATTTAACGTGAAATGAACGTCTAGATAAAAATCTCTTCTCACACTTTCCATACATACATACATACACTATATAAAGATATACATATATACTGTATATGTATATACACACATATAATATAATATACTGTATATTACTGTATATATATCATATATTTAATATATATATATAACACACACACACACATATATATATATATATATATATATATATATATATATATATATATATATATATAGAGAGAGAGAGAGAGAGAGAGAGAGAGAGAGAGAGAGAGAGAGAGAGAGAGAGAGAGAGAGCTTTAAATAAGAGGGATATCCTTTAGTTGTTAATTGCAAAAAAGAAAGATTAATAGATAAAAAAACAGGCCACACTCTTACCCTAAAACCGCCAACACAAAAATATCTGCAAATTTCTCTAAAGAATTGCAATGTATCTTCTCAGCCCCGAGCTACCAGTACAACTTTCCAAAAGTACAAGAAAAAAAAAAAAAACTTGACAAATTCAAAAATGTCCTAATGAGTTTGCTGTCTTCGGGGAAAAAGTTCCCATCTGGTAAACCTGAACTTAATATGACCTGTCAGTCAGGTTCTTGATGATGAATGGTTGGGAAGTGACGAGCCTATTCGGGGATATGATTAATCGATCTGTTCAGTTTGCAAAGAGAAACATTGTGGCGTGTGTGAGTGGGTTAATTATTCAAAACTGACATAATCAACACACACGCATACATACATACACACACACTCTATAAAAAAAAATATATATATATATATATAATATATATATACATATATATATATATATATATATATATATATATATATATATATATATATATATATATATATATATATATATACATACATATATATTCATAATTTGCAAATCATTGTTCATAGTTTATTAAACACACATATTGTATATATAATTCAGAATTTACGTGATTATTATTCGTAGTGTGTTAAAGACACACACATATATACTGTATATATATATATATATATATATATATATATATATATATATATATATATATATATATATATATATATATATATAAATTTCTGACTGACATCAGGATCAACCCAGGTCTTTCAACTGAAAGACAGAGACTTGCATGCATATATATATATATATATATATATATATATATATATATATATATATATATATATATATATATATATATATATATACATATACATATACTATACATATACATATACATATACATACACACACTCGCCATTGACTCTAAATTAACTTCACGAAGAACAACCACTCAAGGCACTCAACAACAAACAAACAAAGTGAGCCAAGCAAGCAAACGAACTGGCACAAACGCAAACAAATACTCACGTTGTTTTCATCAAAGACACGAAAAACGAGCGAGGCGAATTTCGTGGGGTCCCCCTGGGGGAAGAACTGTTTGTAGATCTTGATGAATCCCTGGCAGAAAAAAGAGAAAAGAAGAGTTAAGGTCATTTT
Organism: Macrobrachium rosenbergii; assembly: GCF_040412425.1. Taxonomy (NCBI): domain Eukaryota; kingdom Metazoa; phylum Arthropoda; class Malacostraca; order Decapoda; family Palaemonidae; genus Macrobrachium; species Macrobrachium rosenbergii. The sequence goes on from NC_089794.1 coordinate 18,652,014, forward strand.
TTTTCTGGCGTGAATATTTAAATGGTTTTTTTTTTTTGACCAAAAAAATCCAATTATTTTTATGAGATTAGTTGGGATTTTTTTTCCTCTTTCGTTTCAGCTTGCATGAGACGACTAGGATTTTTTTAATGTGATTCTGTAAGTTTCCGAAATGTCAAAAGTTCTGGAGATGTTCTTTTAATGGGGTTATGTAAAGAATACTGGTACTCTGCCAAATGCAATATGTTGTAAAGAGAAATGTGAATTTTAAAGTTATATTTTATACAAAGACGAACCAATGTAGACCATTCGTATTCATACAGATTCTAACATTTTATAAAACTCAAATTTTTCCAATGATAAAAATCTTTGTATATAATTTTGATACGGGTAAATTATGGCCAACATTTTACCTAAAATTTGTTAAAAAATTTGTAAAAATATTTTTAGTAATTATGACGAAAGTTTTCTCTAAAATTTGTAAAATGTCAAAATATTTTTAATAATCATGACCAACGCTTTCTCCAGAATTTGAAAAAACATTAAACATTTTTTTTTTTCAGTAATTATGACCAATATTTTCTCTAAAATGTGTAAAAACATTTGCAATGATACTTTTATTAATTATAACCAACATTTCCCTAAAATCTGTAAAACCATTTGTACAAATATTTATATTAATTGTGACCAGCATTTTCCCTAAAATTTGCAAAAATACTTTTTTCTGTAATTATGACCAACATTTTCCCTCAAATTTCAAAAAATATTCGTAAAAATATTTTTATTCACTATGACCAACATTTTCTCCAAAATAAAAAAAAAATTGTAAAAAATGTTTCTAGTAATTATGACCAACATTCTCCCTAAAATCTGTACACAGAGTAAACTTGAAACATTTTTGTTTCTTGCACATCGGAACTGCAGGATTACAACTTCACTGTAATCTGTAGAGAAAAACACTAACATTACAGCCTAATTGGGAAGTCGCCGAAACCGAATTTCCGTCCCAATTAAAAGAAAGAAAATAACTTTGTTGTGATCGTTATGCCCGAAGAAAGGAAACGAAGATCTAGATATTCTGTTTCCTCTCTCGAGAAGCTGTTTTGACGGATGGGGAAAAGGGGGTAATTGTTTGCCAGCGTGTTTTTCCACCGTTCAAGTCACGGGGAGACAGTAGTTAATATTGAGACTCTGGGCGTGGCCGGTGCTTGGGTGGGTGATCAAAGATAATCGCTAATATGTAAAAGTTGTCTGAAACATGGTCCTCCGATTAGTGAGACTAAGCAACGTTGGGTCTGGTCGCTACTTTGACTGGTGCATTCCAGTAAATTTAACATCGGGTTTGGTTAATACCTGGAAGGGTGACCACGAACGAAGGCAAAATGCCCGGTGGCACATAATCTTCTGTGATCATTTATGGAAAAATAGATGTATAGCTAGGAACTTCAGTCGATGAATCAATGCTAATAACTAACAACAGACCTTAGATATTTTCTTCTTCTTTCAAATTAGGCAAAGACTAGGGAAACATGTTGCTTGTCCCTAGCCGCATTTGCATAAAGATTACCTTTAGAAGTTTTGCTATAATAGCGTAATTGTACAACGAATTTACACAAGATGTCAAGTTGCAAGCCTCACTACTCTGCCCCTTTTTTGCTTTTTTTCAGCCCACTCTTTAACCATATAAAAGTCCTCTTTTTCCTCTAAGAACTATGAATCATGCTCCACACACGAGGTGAAATCGCAAGCCTTACCTCCTTGGCCCAGTTCTCTTCTTCTTGGGACCTTTCAAGTTCTGTTCTACACATGGAGTGAGGCTGCAAGCCTCATTTCATTGTCGCTATGTAAGAGGGTAGTCTACCGCGCCTATCAGATGTATTTTATCTTGTTATTTGGACCTTTGAGTTATATTTAAGACGAGGGGTGAGACTAGGAATCAATTATAAACCGTTCTTCCCTTCCATACTCAGAGTGGAATTCTGTCACAAATTCCTATTCCCCTCATTCCCATAATCCCTGTTTTAAGCGGTGGATTGATCGCTCTATCAAATTCCTACATACCCTTCCCCATTTCAATTTACGTTGCTCTAGTGTTGTCAAATAAGTATGCGACTTGAAAATCTCCTTTTCAATTCGTTTTTCTTTCTCATTTTGTATCCGTTATCAAGCTTCCAGCCTTTCTGTCGTTCTCACATGCTTTCCTCTTCTTCTTCTTCTTCTCTCTGTTGTTTTCCCTACCTCCTCCCGTCCAAAAGAAAGCAATAACGAGCTTTGCACACGAAAGAAAGGCCGGAAGAGACTTTTGTCGCCCTAATGACGTACATACCTGCCTTTTGCTGCAAAAGATACCGTAATTACCAGTGTTCCTGGGCTCAAAAGTGGGTTAATTACCGAGTCACAAAAAGGCGCCGTAGACGTGATAAGGGCGTCTATGGGGTTTAAGTGTCAACATTCCTTCGTGTGGGAATGACAATGTCAACAAACCGTCAAAAGGGTAAAGGAAATCCTTACCTGAGGTGAGATTCGACTTGGGTCGTGTTTGTTTTGTCTCCAAACAATCTCAGGTACGGATTTTTCTCTGACGAGTGTCTGTGTTTGCAGGGGTTATGTGTACTTAGAAAGGTTTTAAGAGGGAATGAAAGGTACTGTGTATGCATATAACTAAGTAAGATCCTCATACGAACAAAACAAAAGCGAAACCACTTTATGTTGTGAGTAGACAGTGTGTATATCCTTTTCAGAGGGGTATAAAAATTCATGAATAGAGATAATTAGCCTAACTATTTTCGTATTACTGATTGACTCTCAAGCTCTGTAGCATAAAAAGGGACAGAGGAAAGCCGCTGAGAATCTGAAGAATTGACAAATGAATCAGTAGAATTTCGGAGTCGCTAAATCAAAAATATTATACACTAAAGAAAGCACTCTCTTACGCCACAGAGCTTTGTCAAGATTTCCAACTTGGAATTCTCTTCCTGTTTGTGCCTTTCCACGCTCTATCGTATATTTTGCGGTTAAGCCTTGCCTTTCTTTCTTCATCTTCCTTGTGCTAGTTTCCTTTGGGCCTGGGCTAGAAAGGGTCGTCAGACTGAGCGTCCCATTGATCTTTGCTGTTCTTTGAAAAGGTTTGTAAAAGCGCATCAGTAACAGCAATAACTACTAAGTATGAGAACGGTAAAACTTGCTCGTACGCGGCACAGGATTCACGGCTTGTTTGTTCAGCGAATCTGCTCATTATTTCCCGAAAGAGTCTTCCGCGAACTAATATTTATCTCTCATTACTCTGGCGAAGAGAGCAGTGCAGAATAATGACGCGTTCTGTTAGCGTTGTGCCGAGTTTCTAATTTTCTATAGAGGCCGAAGCGCTACTGGTGAGGCCTTCTTGGAAGCTTACTCAGGTGTCTCTGAAGTTGCTTAACTATCTGGGATTCAATTTCCATTTGGTCTCTTCTCTCTTAGTTCCCAACTCCTTCAATTTGAGGTTATTCTACTTTCAACTATTGCTAAGAACGAATGCTCAGGTTGCTAATGTTCTAAAGAACGACGTGCTTATAATGAGGCATAGTGAAAGTCAATATACTGGTTCCTAGACTGCTCATTCACTGTTCAAGGATGAACTTGGCAGTGACTGATGCTCTGTTTGAACTAAAGCCACCCCCTTACTGGTGACTAAAGGTCTTGTCTATAGGGACTTTTTCGTTCGGTGCTCTAATTGTGGGAGAGAATCCCTACTTCCTGCTTGAGGCTTCGTGACACCCACTAGGCGACCTTTTCCCATCTGTAATCTGTGGAAATTAGTGATCCTTAGATGGCTTCTTTCCTTCCACTGACAAACTTTGGAATTCTCTATCTCCTCCTGGTTTTCCTGCTTTATATGATCTCTAACATTTCATTCACTTCTCATGATTTATGAAGTGGCATCACTAAATCTAAGGTGATCGACTTTCCAGCCATTTAACCTAAAGTACTCATGACATAACCCACACTGCTTGTCGACCTACCCACGCATCCACACACATTCCCACATCTGAAAACTTATCCCTCAGCTATCTACTACCGTCTATCCATTTTCCAAAATAACCCCCTTCTCCCCAGTCCATCCCCCTCCCCACCCACTACCCCCTTCCTCACATCAACCCCCGCCCAGTTTTAATTCTGCCTTGACGCCTGGGCCTCTAAATTGACATCGTTTAAGAAGAGAAGACGCCAGCCCATTAGATGGACAGAGTCTGCACACGTTTCGGCTCCTTTCTGTCTTTCTGGTAATTTCTGAGGCTCGGTTTTATATATACTCTCTCTCTCTCTCTCTCTCTCTCTCTCTCTCTCTCTCACTTTCCCCAGTAGTCGTAAGTACTGAAACAAGGAAATTTTGGTCAACAAATGAGAAATCTCTTTTCACTATTTTTAATCTCTCTCTCTCTCTCTCTATTGGTCGTCAATAATTACACAGAAATTTTGGTCAACAAATAAATTTCTTTTGACACTACTTACTCTCTCTCTCTCTCTCTCTCTCTCTCTCTCTCTCTCTCTCTCTCTCTCTCTCTCTCTCGAAGGATAAGTCCTCTCACTGGCACGCACTCAAAATAAAACCTGCATACTGAAGTATACATGCATACATGCAAATGTTTTACACACACACACACACACTCTCCTAAAGACACACACACACACACATGTATTATTTTTCCACAAACTTCAAATTCGTAACTTAAGCCATGAAATTCCAGACGACATTATATTATGTAAATGAATCTGACATTTTTTTTAATGTCTTTATGAAGACGTCCGAGAAAGTTCCCGAGTTCTGTAACGAGAAAAGTTGCGCCATCAACTTTCGATATGAATTAGAACCTTATTCTTTTTTCGGACTGAGAATTTCACTTTTAGAGAGCAAAGGCCGACGGGGAGGGCAACTCCAAGACCTTTTTTGTTTCCTAGCAAAAATGTTAGGAGAGTCGGGGAAACTGGGGTCAGAAGGAGAATTCCAAAGCTTGGTAGGAAGTGGGAAGAAACTACAGTCTAGCCTTCGAATCAGCCAGCTCAAGCTATGGTGAGTCTGGTCTGTACCTGGATGGGTGACACATTAGCTCCTTGACGGGGTACCGTGGGAACGGGACTTGCAACCTCACCCCAACATAACCTTTATAATATCACCGTCGTTTGTCACGTCATTTACTTGTGATATATATATATATATATATATATATATATATATATATATATATATATATATATATATATAATATAATTACAATATGTAAAATATATATATATATATATATATATATATATATATATATAATATATAATATAAATTCATATATATATATATATATATATATATATATATATATATATATGCATATACATATACATATATTATATTAGTCTCAAAAGACTTACCTGTTCTGTTAATAGTCCATTGGGGCAATCTTTGAGGAAGCCTTTGTGCCTGCGGAAGAAAGAGAAGAAAAATAATGAGTAAACTGACAGGTAAAAACACCTAAACGAGAGAAAACCAGAAAAAAGAAGAAATTACATAATAAAAAGGACATAAAAAAATACTGAAAAATAGACCTGAATAAGACAGAAAATAGAAAGAAAATGAAAGATATGAGAATAGTGAGAATGATAATGAGAATGATGCAAAGTGTAATTTTTATTAGGCAAAAATTAATGATAATGAATCGTTACGCTGCGTTCGGCCAGAGGTTGAACGGGTGACCGTCACTGAATGCCAGACGGTAACATAATCACACCATTTTTCATTTTCAATCAGCCAACTTAACCTATGCTGAGTGCGGTCATTACATGGATAGGTAACCACCAATTAAGGTCACGCGCTTATACACTTTGGTAGACTTTTGACCATTATACGAATCTATTAACAAAAAACAAACAAATAATTTTCTTTCATTCTCATATTCTCTCAAAGGTAAACTTCCTTGCGAGAGATAAGTAGGTGATCTCGAGTGAAGTTGGGATGAAGGCTGAATAACAGTACAAGTACTCTTTCTATACAAAACTTCCACGAGGACTTTTTGAGAGAGAGAGAGAGAGAGAGAGAGAGAGAGAGAGAGAGAGAGAGAGAGAGAGAGAGAGAGAGAGAGAGAGAGAGGATTTGTTTTACACCGTTATATGAAGGATTCTGTAGGGTTAATTATGTAATGCAGACGCACACATTATGTACATATCTATCTATCTGCCTATCTAACTATCTATCCATCTATCTATCTATCTATATATATATATATATATATATATATATATATATATATATATAAAGTATATACATATACATACATATATATACATTTCATAAATATATATATATATATATATATATATATATATATATATATATATATATGTGTGTGTGTGTGTGTGTGTGTGTGTGTGTGTGTGTGTATGTCATAAATACACACACACACACACACACATATATATATATATATATATATATATATATATATAGAGAGAGAGAGAGAGAGAGAGAGAGAGAGAGAGAGAGAGAGAGAGAGAGAGAGAGAGAGAGAGAGAGAGAGAGAGAGAGATATTTTGATGAAAATTCGAATATCTAATAATGAAAGCCTCCATGAGAAAAGTACTCTTTACAGCAACTAACTAATTGAGTTACAAACTCGCGATACAACAGAAAAATAACTGACGTATAAAAGGCGCAACCTTATATAACGGCGAACAAAATCTATAAAACTGTCTATATAAATATAAAACATCAAACTTGAACAATCTTATAAAAAAAATATAGAACTGTTAAGAGTACAATATGATATAAAAAGGATTTTAATTGGTTTAAAAATACCACTAAACACCACTCCATATACAGACAACTTAACCAAATGCTATGGAAAGAGGATAGTTACCATCTTCATCTTGGCACTCTTAAAAACTTGAACAGTACTGATCAAATGCCTAAGAGTCAAGGATGCTAAGCACTGACTCACTATGTAATTTATCAAGCTTTGTCTCGACTCGTTTGATAAGACAGTAATCTCAGTTCAAATCTGCCACTTTGGATGAGAATAACCTCACAGAGATTTTCCAGTTTGGGATGAGAGTAATCTCACTTCCAAGTTGCCATTCTGGTTGAGAATAATCTTATAGATTTTCCCGTTTGAGATGAGAGTAATCTCACTTCAGATCTGCCACTTTGGATGAGAATCTCATAAAAATTTTCCAGCTTGGGATGAGAGTAATCTCACGTCGGATCTGCCATTCTGGTTGAGAATAATCTCATACAGATTTTCCAGTTTGGATGAGAGTAATTTCACTTCAGATCTGCCGCTTTGGATAAGAATAGTCTCATACAGATTTTCCTGTTTAGGATGAGAGTAATCTCACTTCAAAGTTGCCATTCTGGTTGAGAATAATTTTATACAGATTTTTCAGTAAATTTTCCAGTCTGGGATGAGAATAAGCATCAGCCTTAGCTTCAATTCAAAATGGTCGCTTAGCCGAATAAGCACTCCAGATATGACCAATAATCTCGCACCCGGATCTCCATTCCGTTGTGAGACTAGACACATCACTCGGAAACTGCTCCGACAGTCGAGTGGGACTCGAGGAGGCGCCTGCCAGACGGAGTGTCTGGAGTTTTATGACTTGCGAGGGTGTGATTATACTCCTACTTTCACTCTCAAACGTTTGTTCTTCCTATTTCATTCCTACATCACCGTTATTCTTCTTTTTTGTCCATTTTGTGGTCTACTTTTCCGTAGGCCTAGGGAAATGTGCGGGAATTCATTGATATAGGCCTAAGAGATTGTAGGTATAGCAGCGGCAATTTTCTGTGAGTTCCACGCTCACAGGCCTCACAGAATGTGATGTATGATGATTTATTCATAAAAGGAACGACAGACGGAATTCTAAACGATTTTCATTGACTGTAGCAGGTGGAGGTATTTAATGGGAAGCCTACTAGATGAAGATCGGTCTAGAAATGTTGAAATGAACATTGAAAATATGTGGAGATTTTTACTTTCCCCTGTGTTGACTCAGTCATTGTATTTATTAAGTGAATTGCTCTCTCTCTGTCTCTGTTTGTCTGTCTGTCTCTCTCTCATACACACACACATATACACTTACACTC
>NC_089794.1:18672602-18675102 GCF_040412425.1 Macrobrachium rosenbergii
ATAAATGGGTACCTCCTACACACATCAAACAAGTACCGCAAAAGACAAAAAACCCCATAAAACTATTTCCTCCCCTAAGAAGAGCCCAGGTGGTTTAAAGAAACACCACCAAACCTTACAACATCTGCTCTAATCCCCGGAAACCACCACCCGGGCGTATGAAGACGGTTTTCTCCGGACGACCGCAGGTGTCTCGACCGTTTTGTAACGGTAGAATGAAGGTAGATCGAGGAGGAGGAGGAGGAGGAGGGGGAGGAGGAGGGAGGTGGTAAACCACACTACACACGGTCGGGTGGAGGGCGATCCCAAAATCCCCAGGTACAGAAGGGATTAACCAAACCCTGTTGGCTTAATCCCCGGGAGTACCTGGGGATTTCTATTAATTCTGAGGCGTTCCGTCTTGGCTATAGAACTCACAACCCCTTCCCCGGCCCCTCCCCGATATTTATTTCATTGGCCAGGCGTCTCCAATGTTCTTTTGGTGAACTGTGAAAAATCACAGTTCCTAACGGGTGGTTGTTTTTTCTTTATTTGGCCTAAACATTATGTACAAATGGAGTACTTATATCGTCAACAGTGACAGTAATATAAGAGAGGGTCGAGATTCCACGTCCCAACTACTTAGACGTTACGTACCGTCCTGAAGGCCAGTAGTGAGAGAGGCTGGGAGTCCATTACCAGAAAATCTTTGTTACAAACGGGAAAAATTCATAAATACACGCTGCTTTCAATTATGTAATGGTATATCTCTGCCAGAAACCTGTTTGCAGACAGTCTCCACTGAAATCTTTGAAATAAGATAAACCAGTAGCACAGTTGTTAGCGTTGACCTCATTCCTCCGACTAGTGTGTGTTCGAATCCCACTATGCAGGAAGAATCATCCATTCGTTCATATCCTTTTTGGATTTCAAAGCATTCAGTGGAAAGGGTTTCTCAGTGGTTCTTAACATTTTTCACCCTGTGAACACCCCGAGACTCTTCAGGATATTACCGTAACCCCAATAATAAATTATGAAACAGTGAACCTTGTGAAAAGGTAAGATAAAACAAAATGATAGGATGGGGCGAGCTAACAAGTTGCACTCAACCAACTGCTAAAAGCCCAACTGGCTAATCCAAATATATGAAAATCAATTTTATTTTCCCGAACCCTTTGTGATCCCCTGAGAAACCGCAAACGAACCCCCAGGGGGGTAACGACCTCCAGGTTAAAAATGGCTGGGTTATCCGAAATTACCACCAAATTGAGATGTTAAGAGGTCACTGCAGCCTTTAACATATAAATATGTGATCAAATAGTAAGCATTCCTCAACATCAGAATTTCATATTTCCTTAGAGCAGAGGCCACTGGAACGCGTAATCTGATGTCTTTTACTAGCCCAGTCTCGAAGAATACATAACCTATGCAAAAGGAAATAAGAATTCGGGTAGGGAATGGAATGGAATATAGAATTTAGGTCAAAGGCCTCGCGTTGGGACCCATGAGGTCATTCAGCGCTAGAATGGATATTGAGAATAGAAAGGTCTGAAAGGTGTAACAGGAGGAAAACCTGGAAGCTGCACTATGAAACAATTGTTAGGAGAGGGTGGATAGCAAGGTGGAAGGAAAGAATATGAACGGAGGTACAGTAAAAGGAATGAAAGGGGTTGCAGCTAGGAGCCGAAGGGATGCTGCAAAGAACCCTGAGTAATGCATACAGTGCACTGCATAAGGTGCACTGACGGCACTATACCCCTACGGGGAATTCGGGTAGGGGTGGAGGCTTAGCCCAGAAGAAATCGATAAACCTTCCCGTATTTAAAAGGATAGAGCATTTTCGGTAAGGAAAAACTAAGGAGGAGGAAAATTCCTAAGCTTATTCTTAAATGGTTCAGTAATTAAATTTGCAAATCAATCACTCATTAAACATGCAGTACGATCATTAAAGGAATAAATTCCACTAAGGAAAAGTCAATCAATGAGAGAGAGAGAGAGAGAGAGAGAGAGAGAGAGAGAGAGAGAGAGAGAGAGAGAGAGAGAGAGAAATTACTTTAAGGAATAATCACTCAATGAGAGAGAGAGAGAGAGAGAGAGAGAGAGAGAGAGAGAGAGAGAGAGAGAGAGAGAGAGAGAATAAATAAATTACTTTAAGGAATAATCACTCAATGAGAGAGAGAGAGAGAGAGAGAGAGAGAGAGAGAGAGAGAGAGAGAGAGAGAGAGAGAATAAATAAATTACTTTAAGGAATAATCACTCAATGAGAGAGAGAGAGAGAGAGAGAGAGAGAGAGAGAGAGAGAGAGAGAGAGAGAGAGAGAGAGAGAGAGAGAGAGAATAAATAAATTACTTTAAGGAATAATCACTCAATGAGAGAGAGAGAGAGAGAGAGAGAGAGAGAGAGAGAGAGAGAGAGAGAGAGAGAGAGAGAGAGAGAGAATAAATAATTCCTTTAAGGAATAATCACTCAATGAGAGAGAGAGAGAGAGAGAGAGAGAGAGAGAGAGAGAGAGAGAGAGAGA
>NC_089794.1:18680102-18700102 GCF_040412425.1 Macrobrachium rosenbergii
AATATTACCAAATTTCTTTTGTTTTACCTTAACATATTACTTTTGTTTTACCTCAAATATTTATACCTAGATCTCGTGGTTATATGTTTTAAGCTTAGGACTCAGATTTCAGAGTTCACGTTTATTAATTGTAAGAAAGGCTTCGCGACTTTCATAAAAACGCGTTTAACTCTACGGTAATCGTTTGCCACATTTCACTTACTTTAATTTCTGTAAGACTGACGTTCAATTATTTCTTTTAGGTTTCTACGATGTTAAACCTCACAGTTATACGGATAAGTATGACCTTTGCATTTTTCATCGTTCATTTTTTTCGAGATACTTTTCCCTGGAAACCTCGAAATCCCAAAGGAAATACAACATCAAGATAAAGCATAATTTTTTTTCAGTGGGTGCACAATTTACCTGGCGAATTCTATTGCCATTAACCTTTTACTATTTCTAGGCATTAAAGTAAATAAATATCTATGTTTATAGGTTTATATAACTTGATTGTATTCGCTGATCATGCAGATTAAAAACTCAAAGCACTGCAATGCAAAATAAAATGATGGCTTCACATTTTTTTCTACATTTGAGAATCTACCGAAATCAGTCCCTACGTTTAATGTATTATTATTATTATTATTATTATTATTATTATTATTATTATTTATCTACTTATTTCTTTTTAGTCTCAGTCATCCTTTTCGACTGGGTGGTTTTTATAGCGTGGGGTTCCGGGTTGCACCCTGCCTCCTTAGGAGTCCATCACTTTTCTCACTATGTGCGCGGTTTCTGGTAGCACGCTCTTCTGCATGAGTCCTGGAGCTACTTCAGCTTCTAGTTTTTCCAGGTTCCTTTCCAGGATTCTTGGGATCGTGCCTAGTGTTCCTATGATTATGGGTACAATTTCTTCTTCTTCTTCTTCTTCTTCTTCTTCTTCTTCTTCTTCTTCTTCTTCTTCTTATTATTATTATTATTATTATTATTATTATTATTATTATTACTTTGAAGGGGCCCCTCTCTAACAACAGCAGTACTGAAAACAACAGTTGAACCGACATTATTCAATATAAGCAGTCTTATTTATTCTTAGTGTATTTTTCTCATCTGCAAGTAAACGACACAATAAATCCCCGAACGGTGTAAAAAAAAAAGACATACTGCCGAGTTTCTTTGATTTCTGTTGCCTGTAACGTTTCGACAAGTACACAGGCAGCCCTCTACAGAACAAATTAAATAACAAGTAATACAGGAAAGCCAGTATAGAGTTTCTACAAAAGAACTGAGAAATGCGCCGCTTACTCACCATTGTTTAATCTCTTTGTCTGTAACTGTAAAAGAAAAAGAAATATGTATTAGAAAATCAGATCTTATGCAAAAATTTATTATATACTGTATATATATGTTTGTATATATATATATATATATATATATATATATATATATATATATATATATATATATATATATATATATAAATATATATATATATATATATATATATATATATATATATATATATATATATATATATATATATATGTATGTATGTATAAATATATATATATGTATATATGTGTATATGTATATATATATATATATATATATATATATATATAAATACACACACACACAATATATATATATATATATATATATACATACTGTATATGTATATATATTTTGTATTTGTCTATAACACTAGCAACTATACACTTTTTCATATAGAAATTCTGCAAAAAGCTATTCTTAATGAAATGCAGTATTTAAATTTTTCGAATTAAGTTTTCCTCAATTTAAATGAGCTAAATTAATTGCTTAATTCAACTAAATTCAAATTTTATTTGAAAAACTACGATCACTTGCATACAGATTCATTGACAAATATGAACACTTTCTTATTTATATTTATAAAAAATCTGAACACTTCATACATCTTTACAAACTTAACATCATCTTACATTCTCATCATAAAATGTGAACCTTCCTTCATATGCACTGAAAATAAAAATAAATGAGAAAATAAAAAAATATATAAGTCATTAACCCAAGACAAACATAAAAAAAAAAACTTGACAGCACTCAAAAAATACTCCAGCCAAGGATTCATTAAGCTTAGTGCTCCGTCTAATTACTTAATTACTTAGTCTAAATTGACTTCGAAGTGACGTCATAGATTAGACTTTTATGCAGCCTGGATCTCCCAAGAGAAGCCTCTTGTTTGTTGTATGAAGGAATTTTTCTCCGTGTCTCAATCTCATTTGGCCTCGCTGGGAGATGACCCCTTTACTTAATTAGTTTGCTGGATTATTATTATTATTATTATTATTATTATTATTATTATTATTATTATTATTATTATTATTATTGGTGATGTTGATGCATTCTCATCATAATCAGGATTAAAATATTATTATTATTATTATTATTATTATTATTATTATTATTATTATTATTATTACTACTACGCTGTACTAAATCTGGAAAAAAATTAGTATAAAAATAAATAATTTTCAAGAAAAGGAGAGGCAAAATGTAACAGAGAACACAGAGGAAGGTAGTAGGGATTTCAGCATGCTAACTGCATGAATCCAAGAGACTCATAAAAGTCGGCTGACTCTCGAGCTCCTAATGTCCATAGACTTTGCGCCACTTAGAACATTTTACTGCCTTCTTGGTCTTCATTGTGACTCACTTTCACTCACACCAGACCCCTCCAATTTGTAGCAAAATTTTCTAGCACTGATTTTTGGAATGATACTGTTGGTTCCACCTTCGGTTCCCCGAAAGGATGGCATGGGAGCTTATACAACTGCTCCCAACATTCACCGGTGGTCACCCATCCACCTCCTGACCAGAACCAGTTTTGCTTGACTAGACTGACTCTCTAATTCATGATCTCCACAATTTTTGTGAGAACAACAAGAATGGCGCTTTCTCTTGGCTCTAGGAAACGGCAATCGGATTCAATAAAGTCTTGATTTTTTAAAAGTGAACTGGATACTGTAAGTTCGGTACCTAGTTTTAAAAGCAATGCGCGCAAATGCACAGAGAGACGAGTCTGCTGAGAAATGAAACGAAAGAGCTTCGTTTAATTGCAACGAACCCTCGCTCGCTTTTACGAGTGCAATTTTATTTATGACGCGGCAACAAAACAAGACCGTTTCGTCCGAACGCTCTAGTTTTATAAGGCAATTAACGGACGGGGCAAATTAGACAGGAACCGGACTTGTTAATTTGGGAGGTACTGCCTCCGTCTGCCTTTACGAGTTTGGGCTTCACGGGGCCCTGAAATGATTATCCCGTAGCCGCACTTCCTAAGCCCTCTTGCTCAGTTCTTAAACTTACACTTCCTCTAACCTTTGCGCCTAAACCTTGACTTTAAATTGATGCGCTCAGGTGGGCCTTGGGTCTCGCTGTAAAACTGCCTTCAGTAGTTATAAGTTATGTTGAAAGTCTTCAGTAATAATAAATTACTTTCACACAACAAGTGTGTTTAATTTACATTTATCCCAGTTCTTTTATTCGGGGTGGATTAAAACCTTCATTTTCCTATATTTTCACTGACTTATAACAACTTATTCTGAACCGAAAGTCATGTACGGTATTATTATTATTATTATTATTATTAAAAATATGAACCTTAATCATATGGAACAGGCCCACCAAAGGGGCCACTGAATTGCAATTGAAGCTTCCAAAGAATATGGTGCCCATTCGAAAGTAGTAACAGAAGGTAAAGGGAAATACAGAAAGAGGAGGTCCGTCATCAGAAAAACTGACAAATCAACAAATTAATACAATTATCTGTTTTTCAGTAGCTCTGTACAACCTCGCCTTGAAAACCACTGCTCTCTTTCTGACCCAAAATATGACCCTTAAATTAGAAAGCTTCAGTGTTCTATGAAATCACATCAGCTTCCGCTTTCCCAAAGAACCCAGACCTCTGGATCTACGGCTTCCGTATCTTTCTCTTCCCACAACCATCCAGACCTAATCTATGTTAGCCTTTATCCCTTTGGGAGGCATGTCTATTGTTGCTGTCGTAGCTGAACCTCTGCTTTCCGTCCTTCCTTCGCGGTTTTCTTTTTTTTTTTTTTTTTTTAAGCCCTTAGGGTCTCCTGAAGAAATAGGTATCCTGTTGCCCATATCCTGTTGGTCTTGCTTTAGAAAGAAACGCAATCCTGAATTCAGGTATCTCGCTCTCCTACCTTGTCCATCTGAGCCTCCTTTACCACAAAACCTCAGACTAATGGATATCCTTTCTCCCCATTACACAGGCTCTCTCTCTCTCTCTCTCTCATCATCCTCTGACTAATCTTCTCCCTGCCTCTGGGTATTACAAACCCAATCTCTTTATAAAACCACCTGAACCCCATTTCCTGGATCCTAAGTCTTCTTCTTGTCCCCTTCCTACCTCACCCCCAACCCATCTCTCTCCCTCCTCCAGTCTCCCTCCCTCCAACACCCCAACCAACAGGACCGGAAATAGCCAATTAGGATCCACCTCATATGAAAGCAACTTGGGTAATAAGCTTGAAGCCTTTATTGCCGGCAAAGGGGATTGAACCGGAGCAAATGGACCAGGTTTATTTTGAGGTGGCGTTCTCTTCCGACGTTTACGGCACCCGGGGGGACCCTAGGGTGCGTTCGCTTTCACGCTCGCCGATTTAATTGAAAGATATACTGCAACTTCAATGTTGCGAGATCTTTTATTTTATTTCTTTCATTTTACTAGTCCTTTTTTCTGTTTGAAGAGTACTGATTGTCATATTTGTTGTTTTAAAATATGAAATGATTACTATTTACTGGGTGTATATAAGTAACACGTCACTGCGCTATAAATAACAGACATAAATTAAGTCTTCATACATGCTGAGATAAATTCAAAGCAATTGATAGCTTTAGAAAGCAATTACAGAAATTATTTATCTATTTTTTGGTACAGATAAATAATATTACAAAATAATAAGTGTCCTTTGGCGTGTTTCTTGATGGGGAAAAGATCAAAGGGCATATATGAACTGGCAAGTATTTCCATCCCTCCCAAAATTTTTATTTTGTTACCCCATGTCCTAATTTCCACATTCCTCCTGTCACTCAATCTGCACTCCCCACTTAATTTTGCTTCCTAAAACTCTTATTTTTTGTACCGAATTCCTAAAATCCTAAAATGTCCATTGCCTCCCTTCGTTGTGGCATAGAATCTGAACCCCGAATTATTCAACACGAATCACCTGCCCCTCAATAACTATCCTATTCTGCCCTTCGTAATCTCCAATCTCTTCTCTATATCATTTTAAATCTAAATCCGCCTTCATTCCCAGACCTTTCGAGATCCTGTCTCACCCTCACAACCGCTTCTATCTCCTAAGCTCCTGGCCCTCACCCTAATTTTCTCACTGGCCCAAGGCATTACAGACACCTGATCTTAAAGCCCCTTTTCAGTATCTAAAACCGAAACGCTCATTCTCATCCCTTATATCCTAGTAATCGTCCTTTCTCAACCCTTCTCGCCCCTCCAGCTCTTTCAGTCTCTCTTCCTCCCTCCTCTTCCTATTCTCCCTCCTCCTCCTCCACCTCCTCTCCCTCCTGCTCCTCGTCTCCCTCCTCCTCCTCGTCTTCTGCCTCCTGCTCCTCGTCTCCCAACTGCTTCTCATCTCCCTCCTGCTCCTCGTCTCCCCCCCTGCTCCCCGTCTACCCCCCGCTCCTCTTCTCCCCCCTCCTCCTCTTCTCCCTCCTGCTCCTCTTCTCCCTCCTGCTCCTCCTCTCCCTCCTGCTCCTCTTCTCCCTCCTGCTCCTCGTCTCCCTCCTGCTCCTCTTCTCCCTCCTCCTCCTCTTCTCCCTCCTCCTCATCGTCTCCCTCCTCCTCCTCCTCCTCTTCTCCCTCCTCCTCCTCGTCTCCCTCCTCCTCCTCCTCCTCTTCTCCCTCCTCCTCCTCCTCCTCCTGACGACCATCACGACCGGAAACAGCCAATTAAGATTGCCGTTGCATTAAAGCAGCTCTGATAATAAGCTTGAAGCCTTTATTGCAGGAGGCAAGGGTTTCAAACCGGAGCAAATGGACGGGTTTTTATTTTGAGGTGGCGTTCTTTTCCGACGTTTACTGCACCCGGGAGGGCCCCCAGGGTGCGTTCGCTTTCACACTTTCTGATTTGACTGAAAGATTTATTGCGGCTCCAATATTCTGGCTTAAATATTTATTTTATTTTATTTTAGGCAGTTTTACTACATTTACGTATATAATATATATATATATATATATATATATATATATATATATATATATATATATATATATATAAACTATTATATATATTATATACATAATGTATGATAAATATATAAATACTTCATATATATATATATATATATATATATATATATATATATATATATATATATATATATATATATATATATATATATATATATATGGAGTATGATAATTTTTGCTGTAGATACACAACAAAATGTTTGAATGGTGTGCTCGATTTTAAATAAACAAAATTATGAAATAGTTCATTTGAGTGAGATCTGGTTTCCATTTGACCTTTCTGGAAAAAATAAGTAATATTTAACACGAACAATACTTTTTAAATATTTTTACTTCGTTTTTGTTGGCACTATCAACTGGAGGAGTATTTTTCTATATATTTCTGTTTCCTCTGGCTGATTTTCCTTATAAATTAAACTTTAAAGTTTACAGAGATTCATACTGTACACGAGCTAAGCTACAAATCATAATATTTTGCTCTGTTTATTCTTTATCGTTGCGGTGTTTTTATATGGAAGAAAGTTTTGCGAATTCTCTCTCTCTCTCTCTCTCCCTGTTTCTTCCACTATTCCCTTCGTTAATAGTTTCATATTTTGTTTACTTTTAAAATCTGGGTTCTTCTCTCTCTCTCCATTCAAACCCCGCAGCCGCGTGTTTGTCTACAGTGGAGTGGTTGATGCAACTCTCGGCTCCGGAGTAGCTTAGCGCGTGACAAGAAGCCGCGCCCGGGGATTCGCCGCTAATGGCCAGTGGCTGCTCTAAGCCCCGAAACTGCAGTGAGGTCACGCCAGTGGCAGAGGGCAGGGAGGGGAAGGGAGATGGGAGGGGAGGGAAGGGATGATAAATTGGGAGGGGAAGAGAGATGGGAGAGGGGAGGGGAGGGGGAGGAGGGATGGAAAATAGGAGGGGGAAACTGGGAGGGGGTGGGGAAAGGAAGGGGAGGAGGAAGGATGGGAGGGAGGGGGAGGAAGAGGAAGGATGGGAGGAGGGGAGGGAAGAGAAAGGGGAGGAGGGAGGGGAGGGAAGAGAAAGGGGAGGAGGGAGGAAAGGGGAGGGAGATTGATGGGGAGGAGGGAAGAGAAAGGGGAAGAGGGAGGGGAAGGGAGATTGAGAGAAGGGGGAGGAGGAGGGGGAAGGAGGAGAGGGATGAGGGAGTGGGAACTGGGAGGGGAGGGGAAGGAGGAAGGATGGGGAGGGGGGGGAAGGGGAGGGAGGAGGGAGGGGAAAGAGGAGAGGGGATGAGGGAGTGGGAACTGGGAGGGGAGGGGAAGCGAGGAAGGATGGGGAAGGGGAGGAGGGAGGGGGGAGGAGGAGGGGGGGAGGGAGGGGGGAAGGAGGAGAGGGGATGAGGGAGGGGGAAGGAGGAGAGGGGAGGAGGGAGTGGGAACTGTGAGGGGGAGGGGAAGTGAGGAGGGATGGGGAGGGGGAAGGGGAGGACCGGGTCTTTCTTCCCCCCCCCTACTCACCACCAACCCTTCCCTCCCCCCTCCACCCTGGCTAAGCAAATGAAGGTTGGTTAAACATTTTGGCAAAGGATCAGGGCTGAAGGATGTAAAGGAAGATTTACAAATGAGTTTAAACTTGTGACATACAATTAGTTTTGGACGTTGAAACTGAGGTTATAAATACGACGGTAAATGACTGAAGATGAAGGTTGAAAATGAGGACAATAAATACCTATTATTATTATTATTATTATTATTATTATTATTATTATTATTATTATTATTATTATTATTATTATTATTATTATTATTATTATTATTATTATTATCAAAAAGTATTCACAGTAGCACGAGTCTTGATATGGAGAAACAAATCCACAAGTCATGTATTTGTATCCGTATATAACAGTGGATTTGTTTCTCCACTATTATTATTATTATTCATAAGATAAACCCTATTCGTATGGAACAGGACTACAGGGGCAACTGGCTTGAAATTCACGCCTCCAAAGAAGTTACAGAAGATAACACGAAATACATGAGGAGATCCGTTTAAGGAAAAAAAAGATAAACTAATAAATAAAGAAATCGATAAAAATATAAATATATCAGTAAAATAAAAGCTGCACTGACAATAAATTAACATTATGGTCGACGGTTGAAAATTAGTACACATTAAAAATCATGGTAAAAGAATGAAGGTTAACTATCAACACGAGTAATACAATTAGGATAGAAATTATATCCAATAATAATTGAGTTAATGGTTGAAAATGGGCTTAAAATTATGATTCAAATTCTCGCAAAAATTTAGGTTAAAATATTGTTAAAATTTCAATAACACGAGGGTCAGAAAACTAGAATACTAGAAAATTATTTAAAATACGACTGACAGAAATTAATATAGAAACTAGAACGCTAGATATTTCTTTAAAATAATACGAATTTCAGAAATTGATATAGGAAAAAATGAGAGCTGAAATATGATGTAAAACGTAAATGCTTCGAAGTTACGAAAATTAGAAAAAAAGGCTTAATTACGTTCCCACATTTTTATGCGTTTGTTGTGTTAACTTTATTTATTTGTTGTTCCCTCTTGCTTTTTTGTTTTATCAAAGTGTGCTTCGTGTTGATAAAGTACACATGGTAAAGTTAGTGGTACTTGATTCATAAGAATATCCCCTCTTTTTCTTCTCCAAAATAATAATAATAATAATAATAATAATAATAATAATAATAATAATAATAATAATAATAATAATAATAATGACGGAATTTTTCTAATGTGAGGACAATAATAAAAACTAAGAAAGTGAAAAAATAGAATAAAAAGCAGTTGAGAGATAAGATGGGAGAGAGAGACCTTACAGACCTTACAGAGAATTGCTAATGCATCTTCCAGTATATTTTGCATCTTCCAATCTTGGACGGTCTGGGATGCATCTTGAATATTTGTCGAGCTTATTCTTAAACACATCTACGCTCACTCCTGATATGTTCCTTAGATGAGCTGGTAGCGCACTGAATAGACGCTGCATGATCGATGCTGGTGCGTGGTGGATTAATGTACTGTGTGCTTTCCTTAGTTTTCCTGGTATAGGTTTGGGCACTATTAATCTACTTCTGCTTGCTCTTTCTGATATTTTTAGCTCCATGATGTTTTCGGTAATTTCTTCTATCTGTTTCCATGCCTGGATTATCATGTAGCGTTCTCTTCTCCTTTCAAGACTATATAAATTTAAGAATTGTAGTCTTTCCCAGTAGTCAAGGTCCTTAACTACTTCTATTCTAGCTGTAAAGGACCTTTGTACACTCTCCATTTGTGCAATATCCTTTTGGTAGTGTGGGTACCATATTATATTGCACTGTTCAAGTGGACTACGTACGTACGTTTTATAAAGCATAATCATGTGTTCGGCTTTTCTTGTTTTGAAGTGCCGGAACAACATTCCCATTTTTGCTTTGCATTTTGCTAAAAGTATTGCTATTTGATCACTGCATATCATATTCCAATTCAGTATCACACCAAGGTCTTTAACTGCTTCCTTATTTGGGACTGTCTCGTTATTAGGTCCTTTATATGCATATAGCATTCCTTCTTTATCACAATAGTTTATTGATTCAAATAAGAGAGAGAGAGAGAGAGAGAGAGAGAGAGAGAGAGAGAGAGAGAGAGAGAGAGAGAGAGAGAGAGAGAGAGAGAGAGAGCAAAAAGCTTTTAACAAAATATATTATTAAAGAGAGAGACTAATCTATATATATATATATAATATATATATATATATATATATATATATATATATATATATATATATATATATAGAGAGAGAGAGAGAGAGAGAGAGAGAGAGAGAGAGAGAGAGAGAGAGAGAGAGAGAGAGAGAATCAGCTATACAGACATCGATATAGACAGAAGCGGAGACTCTTTTAGCATTCGTTCGCCTTTAGTCAATGTAGCGCGTGAAAAACATTCTTAGGCGCTCTAGACTTGTTCCCCCCCCCTTTCCGGATGGAGAAAAATCGTCAAAAAATATTGAAAGAGAGATAGGGAGAGACAGAAAGATAAGCCGAGTATAAAAATGGTAAGAGAGAAAGGGAGGGGTGAGTGATAGCGAGAGATAAGCCGAGAGAATGAAAATAATTCCCTTTTCGTTTCTGCGCAAAACATACAGCCGAGAATTTTCTAATGAAATGTGTCGTGAATCCCATGTTTTTTTCCTCTTGTTTTTTTACGTTGAGTCTTTTCCTATACGTTTTATTATTTCTTTGCCTTCTTTTGCATATATGTTGCTCCTCTCTCTCTCTCTCTCTCTCTGTTTCTTCCATTCTATCCCCTTCGTTAAGTTTCATATTTTATTTACTTTTAAATCTGCGTTTCCTCTCTCCCTCTCTCTCTCTCCCTGTTTCATCCACTCTATTCCCTTCGTTAATAGTTTCATATTCCGCTTATTTTTGCCTTCTTTTGCATATATGTTGCTCCACTCTCTCCCTCATATATGTTGCTCCACTCTCTCTCTCTCTCAATGATAGCCACACATCCTTATCAGTTGTCATGTTGTACCAATGACACCCAAAATAACAGCTGATAAGACTCATTTGTTTTGTCATTTACTATTTTTCTTTTGCATTTTTCTTCTTTCAATCAGACTCAAGTCTGACATCATGGGGACTGTAAGACATCGTTCGTTTTTCATTTTATTTGGGATGAAAAATGACTATGTATATGTATGTGTGTGTATGTATACATATACTGTATATATATATATATATATATATATATATATATATATATATATATATATATATATATATATATATACTGTATATATATAGTATTTTTATCTTTACATAATATTCACGTGTTACTCATTTGAAAGGTTAAGCATTTATTTTTCAGTTCATTTTTTAGTACTGCATTCTGTTTTTGTAATAATAATAATAATAATAATAATAATAATAATAATAATATAAAATGAAACAGCAGCAGCAGTAATAATAGCATTAAGAATAACAGTACTACTTTTCACTTGATTCCCCTGTTAGTTCAACGACCTCCAGATTATATTCATCCCCCAGACCGAATCACACAGCGGACTGACATAGCGTGCCTGGTCATTCCTTCGTTAAGAAAATTACACCGCCCCCTCAAATCAAAGCTTTGTTGTGACCGGGGAACCATTCGGTGCCATTATTTCATTTCCTTTATTACACCTGTGACAGGACATCATTCAAAGCTTTGTTGTGACAGGAAATTAATTTTTTACTGTTCTGTTTTCGATGCGACAGGATGTCCTGAAGATTAAGGAAGGTGGGAGGAGGGAGAGGAGAGGGTCATTATATTGTCTGTGGTCATTTCGTGGTCATCAAGGTACCTGGTGACATTTACACTAATCAGGTGTTTCCGGTTTACCTGTTTTTGCGGGGTATGGTCCTTATAACTCTCCCGGTTTCTATACATGGCCAACCGCCTCAGAGCAGACTTTCTCATTCTCATTCGGATTGTAGGTGCTCATTGTAAATCACTGCCGCTTCGTTACTCCCTAAGGTCTGTTGCATGTTCCTTAGCAGTAATTTATTATTGTGATTCTTTATTAATATTAACACTTCTTGAAGAGTTTAGAGGTATGGTAATTTCAATATCTATGGGGTATTTTGAAGAATAAAAAAATCATGAGTGCAGTTAGACAACACACATATATATGATACATATAATGTTTATATTTATATATTTACATATATATATATATATATATATATATATATATATATATATATTTGTTTATATATAATTATATATACAGTCTATATACGTATATACATATATATAATATATATATATATATATATATATATATATATATATATATATATATATATATATATATATACAATGCCAGTAAAATGTGATATAAAGTATAAATCAAGTATATCTTCCAGAGTAAAGTGAAAGTACTGACTACAAGATCCTTCCCCTTTACTGTAAGGTATACTAAAAAAAAAGAGCTGCATACAGAAAAGATAAACAAAAAAAGACAAAAAAACAAAACAAAAACAAAAGCACTTATAAAATCATATAAGTTATATGAATCAGTTATTTTTTATACAAATATTTATTTATAAATGGGCTGTAGATTGTAAAATATTACATCTCGTTCTTGAATTACTAAGGACCAATCATTGGCAAGGATTTGTGACATTTGTGACCGAAAAAAGAACTAACACATTGACCAGTTCTGTGCCTTAATGTTGAATTATTTTGACATTCAATTCCTTACTCGTCAGACCCTGATCAAATGAAGCTAGGTTAATAATACATGGGATTTTGTAAACCACATTCCTACTCTGTTGAATTAGAATATAGAATTTGGGCCAGAGGCTAAGCGCTGGAACCTATGAGGTCATTCAGCGCTGAAAGGGAGGGAAGCCTCGCAGCTCACTGTGAAAGTTGTTAGAGAGGGTGGAAAGCCATACGGAAGAAAGAGAATATGAAGGAAGGCACGGAAAAAGGAATGGAAGGGGTCGCAGCTAGGGGCCGAAGGGACGCTGCAAAAAACCTTAAGTATTGCCTACGGTGCACCTTGTGAGGTGCTTTGACGGCACTAATCCCCTACGGGGTACTCTGTCGAAGACTATGACCCTCTTGTGCGGAATGGGATACAAGGCTTATGCACCGGTAATTCTTTGATTACTCTTTATTTCGTATGTAGCTTGCCTGCAAATGTCCTTGGGTATAGGTACGAGATCATGCACTCCGTAGTTTTGTTTTCCTCGTAGCCATACATACATACATACATACATACATACATACATACATACATACATACATACATACATATTGTACTTACAAACATGCATACACACATACATACTGTACATACAAACATACATACATACAAATGTAAATACATATGTATATATCAACTTTTCAGTCGACTTGAATTTTGACTTATTTGAAGAATTATTGTATTCTGGTTCATGTACTTCAAAACAATGCAGCTTCCATGAATTAATACGTAAAAATATATATGCACAGAAAGTTATAAATAAACACAGGCTGAACAAATATGCATAAAAACTTGAATTAAAAATACAAAATGAAAGAGAAGAAGAGAAAGAACCGCTAAATACACACCACCAAATGAACTATCCTAAGAAAGGGTTATCACAGACGCATGGAAGCGCCTTGCAAACAAAATGCAACAGAAAACGGGGATTAATTTCCCCGGAGGGCAAACTGTTTTATTAGGGGAAGCTTAATTGAATTTTCTCTCTTTCCTTGTTCTCTTAAATGTTCTTCTATTGTTTGGCTCGCTCGCCAGCTCGTTTTCCTAGCCCTCTCATTGCTAATCACCCGTCCAAGTACTGGCCACACTCATCAGATTTTTACTATAACATCAGTATGTTACTGATTCCGTTTTACTTAGCTTGCTGTTCTTTCCATCTACTGCTGCGGAACTCTCCCGCTCCTCCTGTATTCCTTAGTCCCTTTAAGGGTTTCTATATACAGTGGAATTCTGGAATTCTCCCTCTTCTTTTGCTTTCTCTAATTTACGATCCAGTGACAGTTCTTTGCCTCCTCAACCAGGCTTTGAAATCTCCACTTTTTCTTTTTATCATTATGATTTATAGTCTTCTAAGTCCAGAGCTAAGCTTCGGAATTCACTTCCTCCATACGTTTTCTCATTTGCCCATCTAATAAATTTGAGAGGTGTTTTAGCTTTCTTTCCCTTTGGGGCCACCCCCACTTTTTTTTGTTCTTTCCCTTTTAAGCATAGAAGAGAGAGAGAGAGAGAGAGAGAGAGAGAGAGAGAGAGAGAGAGAGAGAGAGAGAGAGAGAGAGAGAATGAAAGTTCGAGAAAATAAAAAGATAAAATGTTGATATAAGATAAAAATCACGTTTAGGTGAAAAACGAGAGAGAGAGAGAGAGAGAGAGAGAGAGAGAGAGAGAGAGAGAGAGAGAGAGAGAGAGAGAGAGAGAATGAAAATTCGAGGAAATACAAATATAAAATGTTGGACATAAAATAAAAATTACCTTTAAGTGAAAAACCAAAGAGAGAGAGAGAGAGAGAGAGAGAGAGAGAGAGAGAGAGAGAGAGAGAGAGAGAGAGAAAATGAAAATTGAGGAAATACAAATATAAAATGTTGGACATAAAATAAAAATTACCTTTAAGTGAAAAACCAAAGAGAGAGAGAGAGAGAGAGAGAGAGAGAGAGAGAGAGAGAGAGAGAGAGAGAGAGAGAGAGATAATGAAAATTCGAGAAAATAAAAAGATAAAATGTTGATTTAAAATAAAAACCACTTTTAGGTAAAACACCAGAGAGAGAGAGAGAGAGAGAGAGAGAGAGAGAGAGAGAGAGAGAGAGAGCTGAATACTCGCCCTATTACCGCTATTATTCTAATCGCGTCGCCCAGAAAGAAATCCGATTAGCGCAGCGAAGGGAGAGAGTACAGTCTACGGATCTCGCCCGCCACATTTCAGAGCTGAGATTTTGGGGCATGGGGAATGGCCCACAGGCTTCCAGGGAAGGGAGGGGGAGGGTTGATTTCTATAGGCATAGGTTAATAGGACCTCCCATCACCCATTTTAGGGGAGAGGGGGGTCATATATCCCATTCCAGAATGAATTAAGACGCATTTACAACATTCCGTTCCTAAGATTATATTCATTCCTAAGTTATGTCTATTATTAGAGGGATAATTCTATTTCTGTTTTAGACGGTAATGGCGACTGATGTCGACGATAATGAGACGGTGGTCTACCTTTAATATTCCAGGTAAATGTAGACAGATTTGACTGTCTAAATCGAAGTAACGGAGTTTACAAAGAGTTTTAGACAATGACGGTGAAGTCTAAATTGCAGTGAGGATACCGCATAGCATTTTAGACAGTGACCATTAGAATCTATCTATAGTAAGTAAGTTTTATAAATTTGAAGGACATGGTGGACAGTGATCACTGTTATCTGTCAATTACATGGTGGATAGTGACCACTGAAATCTGTTAATTACATGTTGGATAGTGATCAGTTATCTGTTAATATTACGACAAGGATATTTTCAGGATTTTCGACAGTAATTCTGTCAAAACACCTTAGACAGTAATTACTGACATAGGTCCATCCTGAAGCAAATATTTATTCGAGGATTTCAGACAGTGACATTTCATAAATATGACTGATAGTGATTAAGACTATCTGGCTATGTCACAGGGAGGGAATTTTAAATCACTTTAGACAGTAATGGTTGGAGTTTGTCTAGAAGTCTGCTGTCTTAAAAAATATTTTAAATAAAGCACACTCATCGTACTAATTTCCAAAGAATCTAAGTCCTTTAAAATATATTTTTTAATAATTTGTTTTACATGTACATCTCTCTCTCTCTCTCTCTCTCTCTCTCTCTCTCTCTCTCTCTCTCTCTCTCTCTCTCTCTCCATAATTATTCTTTGATCAAACCATAAATCTTTTATGTTTTTTATATTTGTTTTAAATCTCTCTCTCTCTCTCTCTCTCTCTCTCTCTCTCTCTCTCTCTCTCTCTCTCCTTTTATCAATCCATAAATCTTTGATGTTTCAGTCACACCATTAATTGACCATGTTCACTTAATTCTTCATACATCATTCTTCCCCCTATTTAATCTGGTTATTCCCTTATTTGCTCCTTCATAATTCCTTTCTTTTTTCTTCCCTACGTTTTTCCGTATTTATTTCACGTTTTCGGCAAATATGTTTCAGATACGTCCAAGTTCATTTAGCATATTCAGTGTTCTCGGATATTCTACGTTATTTCGTTTATCTTTCTATTAATTTCTACCTTTATCATTTGTGTATGATGAAACTATAAATATTTTACATTATAAATATATATATATGTATACAGTATATATATATAATAAACTAATTTCCCTATATGCATTTATCTATTCACTTTATATATATATATATATATATATATATATATATATATATATATATATATATATATATATATATATATATATATATATATATACTGTATATATATATATATATATATATATATATATATATATCTATATATGTTATATATAAATCACTTAATTTTATATAATTAGTTTTAATAACACAGTATTAATGAACGCATTTATCCCATATTATTTTATAATGCATCAAATTTCTACGTATAATTAAAATAATTAATATATATATATTTTTAACGTAATTACTTCCCACGACAACCATAATTCTAATACTCGGTTCCATCAACGCCTTCGGGCGCCCACTCCTAAATCAGACGTCCCAAATCCGCCTTTATTCCTCCCCTAATTAAGGTCGAAAACGCCTTGTCGGGAGGGAAGATAATAGAGGAGACGGTAGGTCACAAGAATAGAGATGAAATATATAAAGAACGCGAATCGATTTCTCCCTTCCCCTGATGACGTCATCCTTGTGACGTTATCCTCCATAGCCGTCTGGGGCGAGGTGCCAAATGGCCTTTTTTTTTTTTTTTTAAGATTTTGTGTTGAATGAATTTTGGACTGACATTAGATTGTATACATAAGCTTAATGATGCGTATGAATGTATACATAACGAATCTGTAATATTTGCGTTGGTTTTACTGTACATCCATTTTTTATAGTGATTAACGCCCACAAATGATGGGTTTTCGTTATTGGCGATATAAAAGGTGATAAAGCAACTTCATTAACGGAGGAAATTTTATGTTGTGAATAAAACTATAAAGAAGGTGAGGATCTTCTCTGATGTAAAGTTGCAAAGTAAAGCTTTTAAAACTAAGCTTTTAAAACTAACCTTTTAAAACTAATCTTTCAAAACTAAGCCTTTAAAACTAACCTTTTAAAACTAATCTTTCGAAACTAAGCTTTTAAAACTAATCTTTCAAAACTAAGCCTTTAAAACGAAGCTTTCAAAAGTTAAGCTTTTAAAATTAAGCTTTCAAAACTAAGCTTTTAAAATTAAGCTTTCAAAACTACGCTTTTAAAATTAAACTTTCAAAACTAAGCTTTTAAAACTAATCTTTCAAAACTAAGCCTTTAAAATTAAGCTTTCAAAACGTAAGCTTTTAAAATTAAGCTTTCAAAACTAAGCTTTTAAAACTATTAGGCAACACCAATTTCGTTTGCAAGATCCCGTCGCCGGACCGCCTGCGATCTGTGAGCTACGTAAAATCATCTAGAGAAGTCCTATAAATTACCGACGATTACCTCAAGATACTCTTTGAATTACATAGAATTATCTCAAGAATCATCTAAAATCACCTCGGTAGTCTTTGAATTACCTACAATTGTCAAGAATCATCTACAATTACCTCGAGAGTCATTGAATTGCCTAAAATTAGCTCAAGAATCATCTAAAATTACCTCGGGAGTCTTCGAATTACTTAAAATTATTTCAAGAATCATCTAAAATTGCCTCGGGAGTCTTTGAATTACATAGAATCATCTCAAGAATCATCTAAATTACCTCGAGAGTTGTTGAATTACCTAAAATTAGCTCAAGAATCATCTAAAATCACCTCGGTAGTCTTTGAATTACCTAAAATTATCTCAAGAATCATCTAAAATACCTAGGGAGTCTTTGAATTACCTAAAATTATCTCAAGAATCATCTAAAATTACCTCGAGAGCCTTTGAATTACCTCAAATTAGCTCAAGAATCATCTAAAATTACCTCGGGAGTCTTTGAATTACCTAAAATTATCTCAAGAATCATCTAAAATTGCCTCATGTCTTTGAATTACCTAAAAAAATTAAAAAAAAATTCTCTGAATGACATAAATTTCTCCCAAGATATTTTTTGAATCGCCCAAAATTATCACAAAATATTCTTTGAATTACCTAAAATTATCTCGAGATATTCTTTGATTTACCTAAAATTGTCTGGAGATATTCTTAGATTTACCAAAAATTATCTCGAGATATTCTTAGATTTACCTAAAATTTTCTCGAGATATTCTTAGATTTACCTAAAATTATCTCGAGATATTCTTAGATTTACCTAAAATTATCTGGAGATGTTCATGGATTTACCTAAAATTATCTCGAGATGTTCTTAGACTTACCTAAAATTATCTCGAGATATTCTTAGATTTATCTAAAATTATCTGGAGATATTCTTAGATTTACCTAAAATTATCTCGAGATATTCTTAAATTTACCTAAAATTATCTCGAGATGTTCTTGGATTTACCTAAAATTATCTCGAGATATTCTTTAATTTACCTAAAAATATATCGAGATTTTCTTAGATTTACTTAAAATTATCTCGAGATATTCTTAAATTTACCTAAAATTATCTCGAAATGTTCTTAGTTTTACCTAAAATTATCTCGAAATATTCTTTGATTTACCTAAAATTATCTCGAGATATTCTTTGATTTACCTAAAATTATCTCGAGATATTCTTTGATTCACCTAAAATTATCTATAGAAATTCTTTGTTTTACATAGAAATTTATCAGAAAATTCTATGAATTACCTAAACTTATCTCAGCATATTTTATGAATGATCTAAAGTGATCTCATGAAATTCTTTTAAAATACCTAAAATCATATCAAGAGATGCTTTAAAGTACCTAAAATTTAAAAAATTCTGAAACACCTAAAATCAACCCTAGAAATTCCTTGAACTGCCTATGACACAAAATATGAAATCAAAAATTCTAATATTCACCCTCAAAATAAAGCAAGTCTATCAAAATCTATCAAAATGGATCCAGATGAGTGGCTTCAATTCCTTCATTTGGTTTTAGCCTTTTGATAATTATGCTGTGATATCACTGACAGTTAAATAACCTCTTTCATTAGGAGAGCTATCCTCTCTCAATTGTCTACGATATCGACAAAATATGATCTTTACTCACAAAAGGTCTAAATGATTCCAGGAAGTCTTTCAAGATTAAATGATTAATTATCGATTCGTAATGAAAATTCTAACGCTGTTTGGCAACTGTTTCGTGACGTCATGGACGATTCTAGACCTATACGTCATCTGAATTGGGAAAATTTTTGACAAAATCTAAAAGCATTTACTGTTAAAGCTTCAGTTGTGACCGAATATCATTTAAAATGAATATACTTTCCTGATTCTTTGTGTTCAAGACTAAGCAATTTCTCAACTTCTTCCGGCGTCTGAAAACTATCCAATAATGGTGCAGTTTCCACAGGCCACCTACTAACTTAAGTAAAATATCATCAAAATACTGAATATGCCAATGAACCATTTCTGTCTCATTTGAAATCACCAAACTAAAATTTCCCAGACCACCTACGCACTTTAAGTAACCTAAAATACATCCAAAAACATCTAAATTCTGAACAAACATCACTCCCGTTACATCAAATATCAACGGTCATTTCATTCTGCCGCCTTCTGGCAACAATCCCATGACACGGCCGCCTGTCGTCTCAACGCATGTCTGCAAAGTCGAGCTGGGTTCCGGACCTGAATTATTCACGATTGAATTCCAATATTGGCGGAACTCGAACCTGTCTGGGAGGGGGAGGGGTGTTCGTCAGTGAGCAAAACCCAGCTTAAGGGTTTATTCGTCATTGTGGTCATTGTTCTGTTCATTATCATTGTAATGATCATACGAAAAGAATTTTAAGGGGAGTTATGATACGGTACTGGAAGCGCAACAGAAAGTTGCCAATTAATCCTATTAATTTTTGTAATACACCTATTTCTCCCTGGGAGGGGTGGGGTTCGCCTTTAGTGTTGGAAGGTCATGGGGGGGGAGGCCTTGTAATGACAGGGCCTTCCGCTAGATCCGTGACCTTTTTTTGACCCAGCTGAC